>NC_136269.1:106828148-106898148 GCF_964187855.1 Myxine glutinosa | reverse complement strand
GCTTTACACAAAATTTGATGCAGTAGCGTTGTTCAAGTTTTTCCGTCATTTTGTCAAAAACGAAAATCCGACGGCGCTCACTTACATGTCCTCACTCATCGGCGGTCTGCCGTCGAATGACAGCTTCTGCAGGTGGGAAAAAATTCACGCGTGTGCATTAGGATCGCCTACATACGTGCACCAATCAACGCCTCCCTAGCTTCTTTTTTTTTACGCACGAAAAATAAAGGTCGGATACTTTTTGAACACAGTATTATATATATATACAGTGAAACCTTGACTTACGAGTTTAATTAGTTCTGTGACCGAGCTCGTAACTCAATTTGCTCGTTTCTCAAATTAAATTTCCCCATTAAAATGCATTGAAATGCTATTAATCCGTTCCAGCCCGCCAAAAACCACACCAATTTTTTTTTAAATATACAGTATATATAAAAATATCTCGCGCTTTATATTTCACCTGTATGCAGCATACAAGTTGGCAGGATGGCCTGGACTGGAGGTACGCACACTTGACTCTAAACTGTCCAGCCTGGGTTTGAATCGCGACCCAGCTATAACCTGTCATGGGTGAATCACAGGCAGGGTGATTCATCAATGTGTGTACCGCTAAACTGGGCGCCCCGTTTGCGTCCCATTAGTTGTTGGATGTTAAGGATCTCACCGTGTTTTCCACAAAGAGAAGGCGAGCTATCGCCGGCACTCTGAACAAGTTGTGGCCTGGCATGCTCTTCTCCTCTGCCGTTATATACGTCCTCCTCGGCATCTTTTTCCAGAAGAGCCCTGTCTCGTCACAGTTGAAGATTTGCTGGGGGATGTATCGTTCGGCTTCTATCAGTTCGGCAAAAGTTATAATAAAATCTTCAGCTGCCTTCACATCCGCCTCACCAAGTCGACAACACGCACACCTCGCTCATGTTTTTCGACGATTGCGTGTTTTATATCCAAGCACATCATCCTCTTCTTCTTCTCAGTACTGCCCTTGGCACTCAATTTCTTAGGACCCATGGTTAAAACTAAGAAATTTTGCAAAATAACCAAAATGCGAAAACAAAGCAGCAGCGATATACGGCAGAAATGCTTGCACGGCAAGATAACCACGTGACCGGAACCCACCTGGTGGCGGGTGGCGTAAGCTCCAAAATAACCAACATGCGAAAACAAAGCAGCAGCGATATACGGCAGAAATGCTTGCACGGCAAGATAACCACGTGACCGGAACCCACCTGGTGGCGGGTGGCGTCAGCTCCAAAATAACCAAAATGCGAAAACAAAACAGCAGCGATATACGGCAGAGATGCTTGCACGGCAAGATAACCACGTGACCGGAACCCACCTGGTGGCGGGTGGCGTCAGCGCCAAAATAACCAAAATGCGAAAACAAAACAGCAGCGATATACGGCAGAGATGCTTGCACGGCAGCAAGATAACCACGTGACCGGAACCCACCTGGTGGCGGGTGGCGTCAGCTCCAAAATAACCAAAATGCGAAAACAAAACAGCAGCGATTTTCGGCAGAGATGCTTGCACGGCAAGATAACCACGTGACCGGAACCCACCTGGTGGCGGGTGGCGTAAGCTCGTAACTCAGATCTCGGCTCGCATCTCAAAGCAATAAACCGCCCGAGCGACGGCTCGTATCTCGGAAAACTCGTAAGTTGGTGCACTCGTAAGTCAAGGTTTCACTGTATATCTATATATATTGTTACAGATCGCGGTTTAAGATGTTAGTTACCGAGCGGTTTGGTATTGCCGCGACCTAACAGGATCCCCGACTCACCCGATTCCACCCAAACGTTGGCCGGGTCGCACCACAGCTAGTCAATAGGGAAAAGACAAAGGCGACGAATGCAAAGAGGAAAAAGAAGGCAAGAAAGGTTTGGAAATACAACTGAATTTATTGGCTATTTACACACAAGCAAAAAGAAAGCAATCAAGGTTTATTTACAACACATAAGACGCAGGTGACACAGTGCAAATACTAGCTTATAGTTATACAGACTTAACTTATTCCCAGGACAGAACAAACAAAAGACACTGACTCACGCGGGGAATGACAGGAGGTGGTCCGTTCAGCTGGCAAAGGCAGCCGGTTCGGCTCGTTCAGCCGTCGAGGTTCCGTTCCGACCTCGCGTCGTGGTTTAAAGCGAACACGACAACCGCTGGAACCAACGTGGTTGCGTCGACGCCACGACCCTCTCGCTCTCTCAGTAATGATGGGATTTCCTCTCAGGCAAGGCACGATCTCTCGCGTCAGGCAACCCTCTTGTGCTGTGCACTCATCACCTCTGTTGGTCTCAAGCCTTCTCTCTTCCCATCTCCTCATGCGCTCTTGCTCTGATGACCCAGCTCTTTGTGACCCTCCTTGTCTCAGCTCAAAGTGCATCTCCCTTTGGACACGCCCTGCCTTGGGTTATATAGGCCCCCGCCCCTCAACCTTTGCGAACCTCCCCGATCGCTCTTCCTCCGCCCTCTCTAGCCAAACCCCTGGCTCATGGTTGGTCGAGTGGGGCTGGCTCACTCCTCCCCTCTATGACGAGGTGGAGACACGCCTTTCTTCCCCAACCCTGCCTCGTGGCCAATGGCGGTTATTGGAGGGGAGGTAATATGGGCAATCGAGGCTCGGCAATGACGAGAGGGGATGTAATATGAAATGGAGATTTTTGGGGATGGGAAGGAAAGGGGATCTATTCTCTTTCACTGGTGCAATGGAGTATTTCAATTAATGGAAGACACAGCCTTACGCTAATACACATAATAAGGATATAACTGTCAAAAAAGATATATCGTGTCCTGCATGTATGTTTTATGGACTAACTACGGGAACGCCCTTTGACCTTTATACAACCACAAACGGAGGGAGGAGGGGTGATATTCTACAACAACCTTTTACAACAACATTTTACCACAACAATAAAATAAATAAAAAACCATTCTCATATCCACAACACTGCACCCTCCTCCCCTTAGGCACGTCCCGGGCCTATAACTTTTACCTTAGTGTGGCACGTAGGTGTAGTTCCCTCTACTTTTAACCTGACCCTGAGTGCGACAGTTTTAAAACATAAATAAATGTGTCCCGCTGCTCCATTGCACCCTGCCTAACAGACTTACGCCCACAGTTAACCGAATTGCGGAATGGTCTTCAAACTATACACTGACGGTGGGAAGCATTATTTACAATGACGCTATTTTTATTTACAAAACTAACCCAGGACCTGTGATTGTTCTTTCTGGGGGGGAGACAGTCTGCTCTGCATCAATGCACCATGAACGCACCTAAAAACACACCAATGCACCCTCAAGCACCAATCGGTGCAGTCATCACTGTTCAACAATGTTCAATAAAAATAAAATCAACAACCCCTAACCCTGCAGGTGGTCTCTTGCTCTTCGGCTCCCTCTGCTGGTTATTATTATTTCTTCCAGTTGTTGTCATTCTTTTGCTTTGCTTACTGGCGGCCTATTTTCAATAAAGTGTGCCCAATGTGTCCTTTTTATTTGCTTTATTTATGGCCCACAGGGCCGACTATGTGTGGTTCACCTGTGGGGCATCGGTGCCCTGTGGCCAAGGTCCGCCAGCAAGATTTCGGGCCCTCATGGCCGGTTCCAGCAGAGGGGCCATGCCCCAACCCATGGGGTGCATAAGTGGTGCTCGGCCACAGACATGTGGTCCATAATGTGGTGCATCGATGCAGACAGCTGGTTCTGGGAATTTCGGGCGCACAATGGCCGACCCACGCACGCTCCCCTCGGCACCCAGTGGCGCACAGGTCATGTGGGAGACAAAAGGGGAAAGACAATTGAGCGAGGGGTAAGGTCACAAGGGTACACATCAATAAGGCAATGCAAGGCGAAATGCGTACGGAGGGCGAAGTGAGAAAGCTCTTCCCTACCGTACGTCACCCCCCTGTCACCTACCCTACCCTTGCCCTTACCCCATATGTACAAAAATCTACATATTTACAAATTCGTCACTACTGTCACGTCTTCCCCATATTTCCCCTATACCAAATTCGTCTCCACAATCCCTCTACTTCAAAATTTGCCATCACCAATTCATCATCAATCCTCATAAGGAGGGAGAGATGGAATTACGCACAATGTCACACCCACGTCATGATGCGTCTCACAATCCAAACATTTGCACAGTAAAAATAATAAGACATGGCATGGTGCGGAGTACCTGTCACCTCAGGTGAGTGGATGCAGATGGTGCGAGGAGATCCTTCATCCTAACTATCCTCTAAATGATTTTAACACACTTTACACTACCCGGGGTCTCTCCCTGCCAATCCATTGGCCAACTTACACTATGGGTTCTAAAAACCAATTCCCATTGACCAAACTGTGGTGCTTTTCAATTTGGGGTCTCACTCCCCCGATTCATCTCCCGGTGCCCTCGCACAATTTCTGGGCCGCGACGTGTAACTCTCCCAGCAGGTCTACCCACCTGCACACCCCCACCACTGCAGTTGCCTCCGAGCTTACCTGCTCCTCACCCTAACCTAACTACCTGGGGAAGGCCCTCTGGCGCTCTCCCCACTCGGTGCCCTCTCTGGCACTGGGCTGCCCGATCCACACCCGGGATCCTCAGGCACCCACTGACACTAACGGCTCCCAGAGCCCACCTGCGGCCTCACCTGGCCGACATCCTCACAGTGGTGGAGTGCCCAACCAACTACACACACTAACAGGCTACACGCCCAGCCATTTCCACAACACTAATGCACCCATCCAAATACCATTCTGTCACCCGCACCACAGATGCCAATATCCAACCACAATTTACCTGTACCCTCTACCTAACACTTACACTACCCGCCCCGGGTATCCGTGATGGGGGTCCACTCTTCCCCCATTCACACCTTCGCACCATCCACTCCACTCCACAATTTCCACCATTCTCACTCCACGACCATCCATTCCAATCCTCCAGACCATTTATTCCATACACCTGTCTTTCATTCACCTGTCGTTGCACACCTGTGCAATCCTACCTGGTGCCACCTGCACCCTCCTCCTCTTCCTGGACCATTTGGTCAACACAACACGCAATCACCACTACTCCCTCATACACGGCTCCACACACCTATTCAGTTGCACACCTGTGCAATCACACCTGTTCCATTCTCACCTGTCCAATCCTCACACACACGGCATCATCTCAGCTAACTACTCCCCTCTGAAACTTGCGCTTCCCAGTCGTCCCTTTAAACTATTGCGCTCCCACGTCATTATAATCCACACTAATCTACCTGCGTCCCCACTACAGGTATCAGTCACTAACTAACCTTAACGTCACCTAATGTCATCTTCGCTAGATCCCTACCAATATCCTAACCCACCCGGGCTAGTTTTCACTGCCATACACCCCATAAGCTATTGCTCCTTTGCCCCACTCTGTGAGGGATGGTGGATTTGCCATCCCACCACATCGGGGGTCTCTCCACTATCAATTTTGTTCGTCCAAATTCCAACCAATTCAAAAATTTTCCATTTACTGCCAATTCTATTCACTTTTCTAAATTTCGGATCAAAACACTATCACTATCACGATCACCATCATCACAGTCCGCTATATCCTAGCCTCGGTGCGTCATGACATCATTAAACTCGGCTTCGTAAAGCCGAGCAATGAATTCGGGTGGTTTGGTTGCCTGCAGGTTGAATCCGTCCGGCTTTCGGTTCAAGGGAGGTGGTTTGGTTGGACCGAGGCTCCACGCACCATCTCGGCGCGGCACTTTGCGGTCCCGGGCCCGATGGCTCAATCTCCCCCGGTCGGAACCCCGTCCCCACGAGGGGGCACCGTTCCGCCTCCTCCCACTCGCCCTTGAACCGGACCGGTCGCCTCGCCCGACAAAGCCCGGACTCGACCGTGCGGGGCGGGGCCAAGCCCGAATCGGCAACGACGCTTCGAAGAGAAGCGACGCAGCATCGACCCGCGCCGGGCCTCGCACCCAATAAAGCACCCCCCCTCGCACCGAGCGCTCGCATCGGCTATCCGTCGCCCTAACCGCTAACCTGGTTACCATCGATGCTTTACTTGCATGCTTACAAGCATACGCTACCCCTTTCACCCTCACAAAACCTGGCGTTCCAACGCCGTCCGTACATTCCACCAACGCTCTCCCTGTTACACACCACACCTCTCGCGCACACTCTTGCGCACACTTTGGTCCACACCTCTCCTCCGTTACGTCCTCCGTAACACTCACCATGGGCGTGCACTCTTGCACCCACCCACTAACGCGCTCACATGGGCTCTCCCACACCCGCGCCATGACCAACTCAGGTGTGCTTCCTCGCACACGTTCCACCACCACCTTACTCTCCGTGTCACACTTCGTACACCCCGACGTGCATTCTCGCTTGCACTCGGTTTCACACTCGCGCTCCGATGTGCCCTCTCGCACCTGCGCCATCACCAACTCACTATTCGTGTCACACTCCGTACACCCCGACGTGCATTCTCGCTCGCACTCGGTTTCACTCCCACACTTTATAGCACACCCACTCGCCGACGCACACTTTTTTCTCCCACGCGTGCCATTTCCACTCACACGGGACCCTTCACCAACGCCCGGATGCCATATCGATCCCAATCGCGCGACAATTCTTTTGTCGCTAAACATCCATTTACAAAATCTCCCCGCACAATACACAACAGCACGTCTCACCTTAGGGGTTCTTCTTCCTCCCTGCACCAAAACCTGCAAACTTCCATTTGGATTAGCGAGTACAGCATCAGCATGTGCATTTAGACTTTGAGCAATTTCCATTCCTTCCTCCGATTGTTGCTCTTTTAACTTTAAGTCCCCGGTCTCTCCAATTTCAACTATACCCATAATTTCTTTGTTCACCTCGACGACCGTTGGCTTTAATAAAATTCCCTCTTCCTCATCGGTCGCCGGCTTTTCCAAACCCCGGGTCGCGATTTCTACCCCCGTCATTGTACCCGTGCTTTCCTCCGCTTCGCTCAACCAGCGCTTTTCGACCCGCTTTACCTCCTCGTGCACCCCTGGGACCCTTTCGCCCAACTTGCGGTCTCTGTCCCTCTGCTCCCTTTCCTCCCTATCGGCCCTCATTCCGTTTATTGTTGCTTCAATTTGCTCACTCCGAGCATCCATTTTATTACTCAATCTCTCCCCCTCTATTCTCAGCATCTCGGTGAATTGCGCCATGAAGTCCCCCACATCAAAGCCCGCTGGTAGTGGTACGGTCACGGGCGCGGCAAAATTTGGTGCCGCTGTAACCACGTGCGCGAGAGCGCCATTTTGTGCACCTGATACCCCCTCAACCACACCTTCTTTACTCTCCTCCACCACTTTTCCCACTTCTTCCATGGGGTCCTGGGTCGATTCTACCCCGTCTATCTCTCCCACCGGCATCCCGTCGCCTGACCAGCCATGGCGCGATTTCAAAATTCAGGTTTTGTAAAACAAAACAAATTTCGGCCGCTCCAAATTTTGACCAAATTTTTTTTTCCCTCTATTCATTTAAAAAAAAAATTTGGTCGGGCCTCGAATCCCACTCCCAGACACCAATTGTTACAGATCGCGGTTTAAGATGTTAGTTACCGAGCGGTTTGGTATTGCCGCGACCTAACAGGATCTCCGACTCACCCGATTCCACCCAAACGTTGGCCGGGTCGCACCACAGCTAGTCAATAGGGAAAAGACAAAGGCGACGAATGCAAAGAGGAAAAAGAAGGCAAGAAAGGTTTGGAAATACGACTGAATTTATTGGCTATTTACACACAAGCAAAAAGAAAGCAATCAAGGTTTATTTACAACACATAAGACGCAGGTGACACAGTGCAAATACTAGCTTATAGTTATACAGACTTAACTTATTCCCAGGACAGAACAAACAAAAGACACTGACTCACGCGGGGAATGACAGGAGGTGGTCCGTTCAGCTGGCAAAGGCAGCCGGTTCGGCTCGTTCAGCCGTCGAGGTTCCGTTCCGACCTCGCGTCGTGGTTTAAAGCGAACACGACAACCGCTGGAACCAACGTGGTTGCGTCGACGCCACGACCCTCTCGCTCTCTCAGTAATGATGGGATTTCCTCTCAGGCAAGGCACGATCTCTCGCGTCAGGCAACCCTCTTGTGCTGTGCACTCATCACCTCTGTTGGTCTCAAGCCTTCTCTCTTCCCATCTCCTCATGCGCTCTTGCTCTGATGACCCAGCTCTTTGTGACCCTCCTTGTCTCAGCTCAAAGTGCATCTCCCTTTGGACACGCCCTGCCTTGGGTTATATAGGCCCCCGCCCCTCAACCTTTGCGAACCTCCCCGATCGCTCTTCCTCCGCCCTCTCTAGCCAAACCCCTGGCTCATGGTTGGTCGAGTGGGGCTGGCTCACTCCTCCCCTCTATGACGAGGTGGAGACACGCCTTTCTTCCCCAACCCTGCCTCGTGGCCAATGGCGGTTATTGGAGGGGAGGTAATATGGGCAATCGAGGCTCGGCAATGACGAGAGGGGATGTAATATGAAATGGAGATTTTTGGGGATGGGAAGGAAAGGGGATCTATTCTCTTTCACTGGTGCAATGGAGTATTTCAATTAATGGAAGACACAGCCTTACGCTAATACACATAAGAAGGATATAACTGTCAAAAAAGATATATCGTGTCCTGCATGTATGTTTTATGGACTAACTACGGGAACGCCCTTTGACCTTTATACAACCACAAACGGAGGGAGGAGGGGTGATATTTTACAACAACCTTTTACAACAACATTTTACCACAACAATAAAATAAATAAAAAACCATTCTCATATCCACAACAATATATATATATATATAAATATATAAAATTAATTTTATAATAATTATATTTTATAATAATTATAAATAATTTTATATATTTTTAAAAATCATTTCTAAAATTCATATAATTGGAGAGGTCGAATCTCAGGGCCAAAGCGACTAAATAGCTAATTAGGTTAATCAAGTATGCTTTTACTTAAAAATAAATTTTAAATTTATGATTACTTATGATTACTTACAATTAATTTACTTAAAAATAAAACAATTGCCTTTTATGACTGGACAGTAACATGTGTAAACGGATGATTAGTTTACATCGTTGATCAAAATCAATCTTGCATTAAAAGATTGTGATGAGGCTTTTTTTGAACTCGGATAAAAACAAAAACATGAAAAGTAATATTTATAGGTTTGTTCCAAAAATGGGAGAGATCTGAAGAAAACTACTTCAGATGACAACTGAGCAACAGAATGGACTCAAAAACATGTGAAGCAGCAATTGCACCGTGATTTCTTCTTCCTGGGAGACGAGGCAGCTTTAATGACTCACATAAAACTGTTTTAATTCAACTTCATTGTATTTTTTGTTTAACTTGCTCTCCACAAGTACAAATACAATTACGATTCAATTGCAAGTTAATACAAAATCAATTCACTGCAAAATTAGACTATATCTAAAATGAATTGTATTAATTATACTAAAATACACAATTTGGTGTCGGTCTGTCTGGCTGTGGTGGATGAATTTGGTTGTTACTTATCCAATCTCAACCAAACTTGCCAGGGGGAGTAAGGGTCAAACGGTTAGGGTTGTTGCTATTTCATTTGCCCCCCTCCCCTCGGGGTTCACAAGATGTGGCCGAAGCAAGTTCTCCACATAAATGTGTGCCATCTACCACTGCTGGTGGGAGAAAGTATTACGAGTAATGCTTCAGAGGCCTGCATTGTATCATGAGTAAGAGGAATTATAATTGAACATGAATGACCGCATTATGGTTACAACCCGCAACATAATTCCCCCTGACCTCCCCCCGGGTGGGAAGCGGAAGCGGGAGCGGTAAAGGAAAGGGTTACAATGCTCCCATAGGGAGCGGGTGTTTCCAGTATCTAAATTTTGCCAAAAAGAATGATAAGTACCTTCGTTTACGTAGTAAATGCCCATTTATGGTTGACAAATATTTTCTGAAAAATTGCGAAAAGTTTCTGAAAACTTTACTTTCAGCCCTGCGATTTCTCCATGTGAGGTCGACTGTATTTTTTTTCCTCACCACTCTTAAATCGACTTTCAAATGCTAACAATCGATATACTGTTGAAATTTTAAGTGTAAAATGGCTTTCCTCTCTTTTTTCCAAAAATGTAATGTTGAAGATCTAAGTTTCAAGCGGTGTATAAATGCAGTACAATGCCACACGCTACATTTTCGCCCAATTTCTATATTTTACATCATTTCTTATTATGTAAGATATGAATGCAAAAACTGTGACTATTATAGAGGTAAACAATATAGTCATTACCCCACACTCGCGAAGCAAAAATCAGGGTTAGGCATTCGGTTACGTACGTACATGTGGCGTGTCTGCATTTTTAAAATTCACTTTCTCGGCAACCATTGGTCCGATTGACAAGAAATTTTACCATAGGAACGCCTCCGCCTGTAGAAATTTTTCATGATAATTATGACGTTATAGGTCACGTGCTACAGGCGCAATCTTGGAAAAATTGAAAAACGTTGCACCTCTATCTCCAAAACTGCTCCATGGAAAAAATTAAAACATAGTGCACTGTCAAGTATTCGCCATGGGAATAAAATTTGTTAATGATGATGTCATTGGTACCTTCATTATGATGTCATAATTCGACAAGTACAACACTTGATCTGATCAGTCTGAATTTTTTTTTTCTCTGCAATTGTTGGTCCAATTGGCACAAAATTTTCACCATAGGAGCGCCTCCACCTGTAAAACTACAGGGATAATTATGACATCATAAATCACGTGGGACCAGGCCATCTTGGAAAAACTTTGCACCTCTATATCTCTGAAACCACTCCATGGAAAAATTTGAAACATGGCTCATTGTCAAGCACTCCTCATGGGGAATAAGATATGTTAATGATGATGTCATTGGTGCCTTCATTATGATGTCATAACTCGACAAGTATAATGCTTGTTCTGATCAGTATGACTTTTTTCTCTGCAACTGTTGGTCTGATTGACAAGAAATTTTCACCATTGGACCACCTCCTCCTGTACAATATTTTAATGACAATTATGACATCATAGGTCACGTGGTGCAGGCACCATCTTGGAAAAAAACAAAAAACGTTGCACCTCTATCTCCAAAACCACTCCATGGAAAAAATTGAAACGTAGCTCATTGTAAAGAACTTTGCATGGGGAATAAGTGCTGTTAACGATGACGTCATTGGTGCCTTAATTACGACATCACACCTCGACAGGGACAACGCTTAGTCTGATCAGTTTGAAATTTCTTGAGTGTGATTTACACATCAATTATATTAGAGAATATACATTTATGATGGCATCGCTCACATGGTCTGGCAGCAATATTGGATCAAAGAAAAAAATCCTTTAAAATCAGAATCACGTGGGTGAGAAGAATCAGGTGAGTCAGAATCAGAATCAGGTGAGAAGAGTTGGCTCACACCAAGTTGACTGCACGTGCACAGGGTAGGTATTCTATTAATACCATCTAGTTGGTTAATAGAGTTATGTAAATAATAATAGCGTCAGCAGAAACTTATCATAATAACGTCGTGTACCAAGTTTCATTTGAATATGTTAAAGAGTATGGGAAAAAGTCTGTAAAAGAACAAATGGGATGGACAGATGGAGAGCAAACCTGTAGTTCGCATTTATGAAGTCATGTGAAAAAGTAAGGACACCCCATGTAAAGTTTTGACTTTTTCAACATATTTCAACATACAGCTATTTGATCTTCATTTCAACAATATTTATAGATAAAGGTGATATTGTGGCGGACACAAAAGCCCACTGGCGTGGTGACATCATTCCGCGCACCAAGTGGGCGGTGGCCACGCCCGAGGGGTAGGCGTGGCCTCATGATATACACCGGGCGCGCAGCCCGGAGCGCGCCAGTGTTACAGTGAGCTCCTGAAATAAAGACGCTTATAAGTTACCGCTTGTCCGCTTCCTCCTTGCTCGCAAGCAGCGCGCGTAACGCCGCGCTTTACTGGTGACCCCCTTGACGTTGGATCTGCCGGAGCGATCCTTCCACACGCGACGCCATTGCCATGGCCAACTTCATCAAACTTCCCGAATTTTGGGAGGCTCAGGCCGAAGTCTGGTTCGTCCAGGCCGAAGCCCAATTTCAGCTTCGGCGCCTCACCGGCGATGACACGCGCTATTGCCACGTCGTCGACTCCCTCGGGCCCGGCACGGCCGCTCGAGTTGTGTCCGTCCTTCGCCACCCACCGGACGGCCACAAGTACGAGGCACTCAAGCGGCTACTCCAAGCCACGTTCGGCCTCACGGACGACGCACGGGCCGACCGCCTCCTGGATCTCCCCGAGCTCGGTGACACGCGCCCGTCGGTCCGAATGGACCATATGCTGTCACTGTTGGGCGACGAAGCCCCCGGTTCTCTATTCCGGGCGCTTTTCCGTCGCCAACTTTTTTTTTGTTTGTTTTTTTTTTTGTATACAAGATCGAGGCTCGTGAAAGAGCTAACATTAATCACACAAAAAGACAAACCGACACACAAAACACAAAAAACAAGGGGAGCGGCAGACAAGATGGGGAGAGAGGGGGAAGGACACAAAAGAGAGGGGGAAGAGGGGGAAGGACACAAACACAACATTTGAGAGCAGGGACATCGGGAGGACAGGTTTTCCGATGGACGTTCGTCACCGCCGACGTGCCCATGGCACTGCTTGGCGCGGACTTCCTGTGCGCTAATGGGCTCCTGGTCGACGTCAAGCGCAGACGTCTTGTCCAGGCCGAGACGTTCAGCTCGCTCACTTGTGCGTTGCCCAGCTCGGTGAGCAACTGATGGACATATGACATAGGTGGGAGAGGATTAAAACATATGAACACTGCAAGGACTCTGGGGTGAATTACCGGGGGTAGAAAAGATCAAGGTTTTCGATGGGGGACGATAAGAGATGGTGGTGAACAGCTGTTTTAAAGACCTGGAGGGAGGAGTGGGATTGAAGGGAGTGGGGGAGTTTGTTCCAGAGGCGGGAGAAAAGGGGAATGAAAGAGTGAAGGTGAGCAGAGAGCCTAGACTTTGGCAGTTTAACCATAAGAGGGTTGCAGGCAGATCTTGTGCGACCTGAAGGAATATTGGGGGGACAGAGCACAGAGAGAGCTGGGGGAGCAAGGCCGGAGAGGAGTCGGTAGAAGACAGAAAGACCACCAACCTGCCTGCGGTGAGTGAGTGAAAGGCCCTCGGCGTTGACTACATCGCAGGAGATTCCAATGATTCTGAAAGCTTTGGCCTCAACAGCGTGAAGCCGAGCAAGGTGTGAGGCAGGAGCACCAGCCCAGAGGGGGGAACAGTATTCCATTGAGCTGCGGATGAAAGCCTTGTATGTGGTGAAGAGCTCAGGTGTGCCAAGGAAGGACTTCGCACGACGGAGGATGCCCAGTCGGCGACTGGCTTTGGAGGCCAGCTTGGAAATGTGGTTTTCCCAAGAAAGATCATGGCAGATAGTGAGACCAAAACTTCCAGCGCAGGTTCGCCTCGCGTTGGCCGGGACCGGGCTAACGGAACCCCGAGCATTGGCGGCCGAGTCGGACAAGTACTTCGCCGCTTCGGACACGCGGGCGAGAGTCGGCGTGGCCGTCACGGCCCTCGTGGCTGATGCTGCTAATGCTGCTGATGCTGCTAATGCTACTGATGCTGCTAATGCTGCTGATGCTGCTGATCCACAGCATCAGCTTATACAGCATACGCAGCATGCTGATACGCACCTCGTGACCGCCGCCACGCCCTGCCCACCGCCGCGGCGAAAACCGCCACCGCGGGGAAACCCGCCAACTCCACCGGCCTGGTGGAGCCAGCCGCGCTCCTCCAGCTCCACCACCTGGTGCTGGTTCCACGCCAAGTTCGGCCACGAAGCTCGGCAGTGTCATCCGCCATGCTCCTTCAACAGGTCGGGAAACGCCCGGGCCGGCGCTCAATAGTGGCGATGAGCGCCGGCCGTTCGAGCAGCCTGCTGTTCATAACGGACACCTTCTCCGGGCGCCGTTACCTGTGCGACACGGGAGCGCAGGTGAGTGTCGTTCCCGCCGGCACGTCAGACAAGCACGCCGCGGGTGGGGGCCCCGCGCTGCTTGCCGCGAACGGGACGCCCATCCGTACGTACGGAAAACGCTGCCTCTCTCTGCGGTTCGGAGGGCAGGTTTTCCGATGGACGTTCGTCACCGCCGACGTGCCCATGGCACTGCTTGGCGCAGACTTCCTGTGCGCTAATGGGCTCCTGGTCGACGTCAAGCGCAGACGTCTTGTCCAGGCCGAGACGTTCAGCTCGCTCACTTGTGCGTTGCCCAGCTCGGTGAGCAACTGATGGACAGCGTCCTGCGCGACTTGGATTTTGTCTACGTCTACCTGGACGATATCCTCGTCGCCAGCGCGTCCAGCGAAGAGCACCTACGCCACCTCCACACGCTCTTCGAACGCCTGGGCCAGCATGGCCTGATTGCGAACCCCGCAAAGTGCCGGTTCGGCGCCGCCATAATCGATTTTCTGGGGCACCGTGTCACCAGGCACGGAGCCGTCCCCCTGCCGGCCAAGGTGGAGGCGGTGAAGGGGTTTCCGCGCCCCCGCACGATCAGAGGGCTGCAGGAGTTCCTGGGCATGGTGAACTTTTACCATCGGTTCCTGCCCCGTATCGCCCAGCTCCTGCGCCCCCTGCACGAAGCTCTCCGAGTTAAGCCGGGCAAAGGCGACGTTACCTGGACCGAGCAGATGGACACGGCGTTCACGGGCGCGAAGCTCGCCTTGGCTAACGCCACCATGCTCGCGCACCCGGCGCCCGATGCACCGATCGCCCTCACCACCGATGCCTCGGACTACGCGGTGGGCGCGGTGCACGAGCAATGGGTGCGTGGAGCTTGGCAACCGCTGGCGTTCTTTAGCCGGCAGCTTCGCCCGCCCAAACGCCGTTACAGTACCTTCGACCGCGAGTTGCTCGGGCTTCACTTGGCGGTCAGGCACTTCCGCCATCTGCTCGAGGGCCGTGCGTTCACTGCCTTTGTCGACCACAAGCCGCCGATCTTCACGATGGGCAAGGTCACCGAGCCGTGGTCGGCCCGGCAGCAGCGTCACCTCTCGGCCGTGTCCGAGTACACGACGGACATCCAGCACGTCGCGGGGAAGGACAACCCGGTGGCGGATTGCCTTTCCCGGGCCGTCGCCCACGCAGTCCACCTCGGCATCGACTATGCCCGGATGGCAGCGGACCAGGCCGCTGACCCCGACGTTCAGGCCTTGCGGACCACCGTCACGGGCCTCCGCGTCACCGAGGTGCCGTTCGATGGCGCGGGCGCGGCCCTCTTGTGCGACGTCTCCCTCGGGCGCCCTCGCCCCATCGTGCCCGCGGGCTGGCAGCGCCAGGTGTTTGACGCCATCCACGGCCTGTCCCACCCGGGCGCGAGGGCCTCCCAAAGGCTGATCGCCGACAAGTTCGTCTGGCATGGCCTCCGGAAGGCCGTCCTCGGCTGGGCCAGGACGTGCCTCGCGTGCCAGCGCGCCAAGGTGCACCGGCACACCCAGGCCCCGTTGGCCCCGTTCACGGTGCCGGAACGCCGGTTTGACCACGTCCACGTGGACCTGGTGGGACCTCTGCCCCCCTCGCGGGGTTTCACCTACGTCCTCACCATGGTGGACCGCACCACCCGGTGGCCGGAGGCCGTGCCCTTGGCGTCGACAACGGCGGCCGATGTCGCGCAGGCTTTCATCGCCACCTGGGTCGCCCGGTTCGGCGCCCCCTCAGACATCTCGTCCGACCGCGGCCCCCAGTTCACCTCGGAGCTCTGGGGGGCGGTCGCGCAGGGGCTCGGGGTCCGGCTGCACCGAACCACGGCCTACCACCCCCAGGCTAACGGCCTGTGTGAGCGATTTCACCGCTCATTGAAGGCCGCGCTCCGGGCCACCCTCCGCGACGGCGGCTGGGTCGACAGGCTCCCCTGGGTCCTGCTGGGCCTCCGGACGGCGCCCAAGGAGGACCTGCGCGCATCCGCGGCGGAGTTGGTCTTCGGGCAACCGCTGCGGGTGCCGGGCGAGTTCCTCCCCGACTCCACGGCACCATGGTCTGCGGCACAGCAGCGCTCCGCTCTGCAAGAGACCGCCCAGAGGTTCGCCCCGGTGCCAACGGCATGCCACGGGCACCCACCGACGCACGTCGCCCCGGAGCTTCGCACGGCGGAGTACGTCTTCGTCCGCCACGATGCCCACCGGACACCACTGCGGCCCCCGTACGACGGGCCTTTCCGCGTGCTGGAGACCGGGGCGAAGCACTTCACCCTGGACATCGGCGGTACTCCTGACCGCGTTTCGGTGGACCACCTCAAGCCGGCCCACCTCGACGTGGACCATCCACCGCCAGTGGCCCGACCCCCACGTCGGGGCCGCCCCCCTGCGGGCGGACCCCCGGCACCACCCAGCCCCGCCGCCCCCCGGTCCTGCACCCATCCCAGGGGCAGCCAGGGGCATCCCACCTGGCATCCCTGCACCCCGGACGCCGCCGATCACCAGGGGGCGCTTCGGCCGGGTCATTCGTCTGCCCCGCAAACTGGCCCTCCAGGTGCGCGGGAATTCTGGGGGGGCGCGTGTGGCGGACACAAAAGCCCACTGGCGTGGTGACATCATTCCGCGCACCAAGTGGGCGGTGGCCACGCCCGAGGGGTAGGCGTGGCCTCATGATATACACCGGGCGCGCAGCCCGGAGCGCGCCAGTGTTACAGTGAGCTCCTGAAATAAAGACGCTTATAAGTTACCGCTTGTCCGCTTCCTCCTTGCTCGCAAGCAGCGCGCGTAACGCCGCGCTTTATTATAATATAACAAATATCATGAAACATTTACATTTTGTAGTCCATTGTATAATTTAAATAAACATAAATGCAGATTTCGCATGTGGAAAAAGTAAGTCCACCCTTGGCTCTAATAGGTGGTATTGCCCCCTTTGGCAGAAACAACCTCAAGTAGGCGTTTCTTATAACTGTCTACCAGTCTCTGACATCGACTGGGAGAAATTTTTGCTCACTCCTCCATGCAGAATTCTTTCAGCTGTGCGATGTTTGAGGGGTTTCTTGCATGCACAGCTCGTTTAAAATCCCCCCACAACATCTCGATGGGATTTAGATCCGGGCTGTAACTTGGCCATTCCAGAACCCTCCATTTCTTTCTTTCAGCCATTCCTTGGTGGATTTACTGGTATGTTTACGGTCATTGTCATGTTGCAAGGTCCACCTTCGGTTGAGCTTCAACTTTGCGACAGATGGCCTCACATTATCCTCAAGCACCCTCTGGTAAAATGAAGAATTCATAGTGGATTCGATGATGGTGAGCTGCCCAGGCCCTGATGCAGCAAAGCTGCCCCAAACCATAATATTTCCACCACCATGCTTTACAGTTGGTATCAGGTTCTTGTGGTCAAATGCTGTCTTTGCTTTTTGGCGAAACATGTCTTCTGGTTCTGTGGCCAAATAGCTCTACCTTTGACTCATCTGTCCAGAGCACATTGTTCCAGAAGTGCTGGTCTTTGCCTGGGTGTTCATTGGCAAACTTTAGTCTTGCCCTGATGTTCTTTCTGGACAGGAAAAGTTTCCACCTGGCACAGCTCCCATGTAGATCAAATTTGTGCAGCCTCTTTCTAATGGTAGACTCGTGCACTTTGACATCAACAATGGCAAGAGCTACCTGTAGGTCTCGTGATGACATTCTGGGGTTCTTAGAGACTTCTTTCAGCATCTTGCGGTCTGCTCTCGGGCTGAACTTGCTGGGGCGGCCTGGCCTGATCAAGTTGGCAGTCGTTTGGAATCTTCTCCACTTGTAGATGATCTTCCGGACAGTCGAATGATTGATTTCAAATTGTTTGGAGATCTTTTTAAATCCCTTGCCAGACTCATAAGCATCTTTAACCTTCATTCTGAAGGCCTCAGAGAGCTCTTTTGTAGGCATGGTGACGCCGCACACTTCAACAACAAAGAGCAAACCAAACTAAATGTCTGAGGTTTAAATAAGACAGGTTCTTCCAAGATCCTCTCTAACGATGTTCTAATCATTTGCACCTGAGCTGGTGCACCTGATTCTAATTTTAGGTATTTGAAGTAGTGATAAATGTAGGGGTGTACTTACTTTTTCCACATGCGAAATTTGCATTTATGTTTATTTAAATTATACAATGGACAACAAAATGCAAATGTTTCATGATATTTGTTATATTACATCACCCTTATCTGTCAATATTGTTGAAATGAAGATCAAATAGCTGTATGTTAAAATATGTTGAAAAAGTCAAAACTTTACAAGGTGTGTACTTAATTTTTCACGTGACTGTACACACACACACACACACACACACACACACACACACACACACACACACACACACACACACACACACACACACACATACACACACATACACGCGCGCGCGCTCACGCGCGTTGCAATAGTCTTTCATCCCTTTGGGGCGAGATTTGAAAAATACTATTTCAACTCACCCTGGATGCTTTCTTGCTGCCTGGCAAATTGATGATTAAACTTTTTCCACGAATTCCACAAATAGGCCTAGAAGTGAGAAAAAAAACACTTTGGATTTAATGAAGAATCTATCTTACAGAATACTCAAAAAATGTTACAGAAACACAAAGCAGTTTAATGTAGATAGAGTTCATTTAATGCATGACCAACTAAATGCTTGTGTAAGCAAGCATAAAGAACAATAGCATGTATAATGCAAAATGCTTTAAAAGAGGTAGAATGACGAAAGGGGGACAAAGTCATCCCCATCCCTCCTCCCCTCCTCCACAATAAAACAAACTGACAAAAGAATGGTAATATATTGCCTAGTCCGCATCCACAAAACCACAAATAGTCCACCAGGACCCCATAAACATCTCCACTCAGCGACTTGTTATATAATAGGGACAAAATCTCAAGAGCAATGACGCTTTCTGCGACTCGCATCAGGTGCAATGGACCGGCTCATTTTACACTCGTATCAAGGAGTACCAAGTGGTCATGCCTCCTTAACGACTTCGAATGCCAAAATATAATTATCTAACGGGTGCTTTAACATGGCTAGGGTTATAAGTGCCTTAATACACGCAAAGTCTCTCGGGCAAAGGTCAAGTTTACCATGAATTTATACACTCTAAGCAAGTATAAAAAAAAAATACATCAAGCAATGAGGCATTAAATTCTGATTACACAAGAGTAATCGAAAGAAAATGCAAATTCAACAAAAGCAAGAACCGAATCGAGATATTTAACCCTGATGCAATTAAAGCATCAATCATTCAATGATCTAAAGCACAGCGGGTTAAATAATTAGTATTTGCAAATCAGGATTGTACAATATAAACGTTTAGCTGCAGCACGTTTCCAAATTATCCAGATTGTCAGAGACAAAGTGGAAAACGAGAGCTGCGAATCTGGTTCCGAGTTTCTTTTCACGTCAAGACAAAAGATCAAAATGTAAACTGTTGAAAACAGCTTCCAATTGTGAAAATTTGCGTCGAGTCTAGATATTGGAGTGCTGAAAGATGACAAAGTCCACAAACCATTCAGCTGATAAAGTTGCTAAAATTCAAAAAGATGAAAAGTTCACCATCTTTATAAGGCAACATACTCCAAGCACTACTCAAGTGGAAAGACCATCTCAGCGCATGAGTAGCCGTGCACAGATCATCTTGTCTACCATGTCCCACAGATGAGAGGTGTCAGCAAACCAAGAGGAGCACATGTCCAGCAGAGGATGCAATTTGTGTGAAGCTTAGGTTCAGCAGTCACTGTATCAATCGCTCCATAGTCTCGATCATAACTTCCTGTCACATTGTATACGGTGCACTACTCTTAGCACACTGCTTTCATTCAATTAGTGAGGATAACGTTTTTTGTAATTTTGCCAATTATATCATCTATGGACAACCCAATCAGTGGCATTGTCCACTTAGTCACTACTGACCAATCAATGGGATTTATCTATGAGAGGGCCTGTTACCATACGCCTGAGGTTGCTCTTCAATAATTACTCTGTTTGTCCCAACATCAATTAATCATAATTATTGTTGTATTTTACCGTTATGCAAAGCTCATAACTGAAGTTTGCACATATGTAGCATGCAAAATAAAGGCATTGAGATGTTACAGTCACAAATTACAATGAAATTAGGAGACAATGGGCAAACACATTTATATTGTTACGGAAATGGAGTACGGTGCTCCCCTTAGCGGGGGGGGTGGGGGGGTTAATCCCCCTTCTATTTGTACTGGATGTCTCCGCTCCTGAAGCTACCCCGCTCCCTTGTGGGGTGGGATTGCCCGAAGCGATTGGTCAAAGGATTCCCGTACGCCTCCGGCAATCCCTCCACGAGGCAGGTGGGCAACTCCGTTCAAAACCACGGACAAGATGGTATTTTGCCGAGCGGATTTAGCAGCCCGCGGTTCGAACCATTAACAAATACTAAACCCGATTCATATGCGTCGGCCAAATCATGCCACGGGTATTCAATGGGGAAAATCACAAAGACGATCGGATGTGGAAGAAGAAGCCAAAGTAAGGAGGAACAGGAATTTATTAACCAATTATGTACAAATCAAAGAAACCAAGGGAACAGGAAAGAAACGAAAATTATTTACAGAAGAAGAAGACACAGTGCAATTCTAGCTTATCTACAGGCTTAACTTAAACCCCAGACAACACCCTCTCGTGCACCCTCTTGCGCACACTCATCGTTCGCACACTTCGTTCCACACCTCTCCTCCATTACGTCCTCCGTAACACTCACCATGGGTGTGCACTCCCGCATCCACCCACTCACGCGCTTCAATGGGCTCTCCCGCACCCGCGCCATAACCAACTCAGGTGTGCTTTCTCGCACACTCTCGCTGTCCATCCCAAGCATGCATCCTCACACCCGCTCCTCCACCAACTCACTCTCCGGGTCATTCTCACCCCCGCACGTACACTCCGTATCGCTCTCACTCTCTGTGTCACACTCCGTACACTCCGACGTGCATTCCCGCTCGCACTCGGTTTTACTCCCACACTTTATAACACACTCACTCGCCGACGCACACTTTTTCCTCACACGAGTGCCATTCTTTCGTACACCACGCCCCACGGACCTCCCACAAACGCCCGGGTGCCATATCGACCCCAATCGCGCGACAATTCTCTTCGCGCCAAACACTTTGCCGAAAAACCTCTTAGCACCATATACAGCGCGACTCACCTTTGGGATCCTCTTCTCCACGCGCACCTGCAAATCTTTATAAGGATTAGCAAGTACGGCATCAGGATGCGAATTCAGACTTTGTACAATATCCATCTCTCCCTGCCGCGAGTGCTTTTCTAAGCCCCCAGTCTCTCCAATTTCAATTCCCACTACTTCTTTTTCTTTATTCACCTCGACGACCGCTGGCTTTATTAAAGTTCCCTCTTCTACCTCAGCGGTCGCCGGCTTTTCCATACCCCGGGTCACGATCTCTATACCCGTCATTTTACCCAGGCTTTGCTCTACCTCGACCGTCGGCGCCCATAAATTTTCGTCTTCCAATT
Organism: Myxine glutinosa; assembly: GCF_964187855.1. NCBI lineage: Eukaryota > Metazoa > Chordata > Myxini > Myxiniformes > Myxinidae > Myxine > Myxine glutinosa. The sequence continues at coordinate 106,876,599 of NC_136269.1, read as the reverse complement.
CAACCTTCCCCGGTGCTCCCGACATTTTTTTATCCAATTTGACGGTCATCGGCTTTTCCACGTCTCGCGTCTTGTCCCTTATAGCCAGAGTCAACTTGGCTACCCTTTGCTCCACCTCGCTCAATCCGCGCTCCTCGACCCGCGTTACCTCATCGCGTACCCTTGGGACCTGCTCGCCCGACCTGCGCCTCATGTCCTCCATCATTTTTTTATTATCCCTTCTTGCCTCTGCTATCCGTTTGTCCACTTCACACCTGGATTCCTCCCTCAATTTTTCCAGATCACACCCGGATTCGTCTGACATGGCGTCCCTCTTCCATAGAGGCCCTCATTTGTGCCAGAAAATGGACCCAGCCCATTGGTGCAGCGGGCGTGGCCGCCGCAGCCATGTGCGAGGCGCCATTTTGTGCGCCTCCAACCTCGTGCGCGGCGTCGCCATCTTGTGCAACTGAAACCCCCGCAACCCAATGCGTATTGCTTTCCTCCTCCATGATTCCCACCTCTTCCCTGGGGTCCTGGGCTGCTTCTAACCCTTCTTCTAACTCCCCCACCAGCATCCGGTCGCCTTGATTATCCATGGCACGATTTTAAAATTTAGGATATAAAATAAAATTTTGGCCACTCGTAATTTTGAGTGCGTTAAGCGCACTTCGGGTCCGAATCCCACTCCTGACACCAATTGTTACGGAAACGGAGTACGGCGCTCCCCTTAGCGGGGGGTGGGGGTTAATCCCCCTTCTATTTGTACTGGCCATCTCCGCTCCTGAAGCTACCCCACTCCCTTGGGGGGTGGGATTGCCCGAAGCGATTGGTCAAGGGATTCCCGTACGCCTCCGGCAATGCCTCCACGAGGCAGGTGGGCAACTCCGTTCGAAACCACGGACAAGATGGTATTTTGCCGAGCGGTTTTAGCAGCCCGCGGTTCGAACCATTAACAAATACTAAACCTGATTCATATGCGTCGGCCAAATCGTGCCACAGGTATTCAATGGGGGAAAACACAAAGACGATCGGATGTGGAAGAAGAAGCCAAAGTAAGGAGGAACAGGAATTTATTAACCAATTATGTACAAATCAAAGAAACCAAGGGAGAAGGAAAGAAACGAAAATAATTTACAGAAGAAGAAGACACAGTGCAATTCTAGCTTATCTACAGGCTTAACTTAAACCCCAGACAACACAGACAAACAGACGACAGTCAGACTTACACGGGGATGATGACAGGAATGGCAGGAGGTTCGTTCATCTGGCGAGGTTCCATTCCGACCCACGACTCTCTCTCTCTCTCTGTCGGTAACACTGGGATTCTCCTCTCCAGTACCTTGAACCCTGCTCCAGCCTCGAACCCAGCTCAGCAGCACGCACCCCGCTCTCGTACCAGTTCAGCAGCTCGTACCAGCCTCTCGTACCAGCCCAGTAGCATGTACCCTCCTTGCGTGATTGTCGCACGCATATCTCAAGCGGGGCGTGACACGCCCTTGGCCGTTTGGGTCCCGCTCCCGTGCTCTGTTTTGTGGCCTTATATGGCAATGCCACGGTCTTGTTACCTTATTTGGGTATGGAGCTGAACAGCCCCGCCCCCGTGGCGCACCATGGCTTGTCTCTTCTCGGCGACCCCGCCCTTCTTGTTCAAACAGAGCACGGAGCACATATTCACCACGGCAGCGAACGCCGCTTCCAAACCAGGGCCAGTTGAGAGGGCGCGCACCCCACGCTTTTTTATTTTTATTTTTTGTTTTGTATACAAGATCGAGGCTCGTGAAAGAGCGAACATTAATCACACAGAAAGACAAACAGACACACAAAACAAATAACATCGGGAGCGGTAGACAAGATGGGGAGAGAGGGGGAAGGACACAAACACAACATTTGAGAGCAGGGACCAAGAGACATGGAGACATCGAGAGAACTGTGGGAGGGAGAGGGCTTTGGGGGGGAGGCATGGGAAGGGGGGGGGGGGTGGGAGAGGTATAAAACATATGGACACTGCCAAGACTTCCAGGAAAGAAGTTGGAATTTCAAACAAGGTGGATCTGGGGTGAATTAGTGGGGGTAGAAAAGATCAAGGTTTTGGATGGGGGAAGATAAGAGATGGTGGTGAACAGCTGTTTTGAAGACCTGGAGGGAGGAGTGTGATTGAAGTGAGTGTGGGAGTTTGTTCCAGAGGCGGGAGAAAAGAGGCATGAAAGAGTGAAGGTGAGCAGAGAGCCGAGATTTCGGCAGTTTAACCATCAGAGGGTGGCTGGCAGATCTTGTGCGACCTGTAGGAATATTTGGGGGACAGAGCACAGAGAGAGCTGGGGGAGCAAGGCCGGAGAGGAGTCGGTAGAAGACAGAAAGACCACCTACCTGCCTGCAGAAAGACCACCCACCCCACACTTGTCAAGCGGTTTTGCACAGAGAGGGAGAGTTTGGCTGGGAAATGCAATCCTTGAAGGGGACCTATCTTATTTCATTTGGTGTAATTCAGAGTCAACTAGTGGAAAACAGAGCCTTAAACTAATACACATAATAAATAAATAACTATAGAGAGGTTCTATGGTTCTCTACGTGTGTGCGATGGACAAACTAAAAGGATGACCTTTGATCTTTACACAAATTGATGGAGGCATTTACAAAGAATCTATATAATAATAGCATAAGGACTCGACTTTGTTATCCCTTTTACGCCGCACCCAGTGACCCGATGCCCACGGCACTAATGGATTTACGATCTACGAACCGCGCTCTTTGTTTATCACCTACAGCCATACTCGAAAAATCTGAATTAGCCGACGTTAGGGCCCAAAAGCATCCGATTAACTGCCGATACGACGCCATCTTACGACGCCATCGTATTGGCGTCTGCTGGGCGAAGGCGAAGCGAGCCGTCCGCTGATTGGACAGTCGAGTGCTGTGAACATGGGTGGTGTGAACCAAATGGTCTTTTTATTCCCTTGAACATTTTAAATTAGGATATATAAGGAAACGTCTTTATCGTCATTTTAATAAAGTTAAATGGAGTGACGTTGCGATACTCGGGGTGCGTTGCATAAATCCTCGTAACTCAGAGAGGTGTAGCAGGTGGCGAGACCTAAGGAAGCTTAAAGATAACGAGCTGAAACAGACGAACGATATGTCAATCCCTTTCTACACCGAACGGCAATAAAAGTATGAGAGCGGGAAGGCATGGCCTGAGCACTTCGAGCAGAGAGGACTGATTGGACTTAACTTAAAGAGAAAAAATTGGAGCTTAACGGAAGAAGAAGATCCCATGAGCGCTCCCCTATGCCATCCATAATGGTACACTCTATCCATACACCACATCCTCCCTTCCGTGGATGTTCCACGGGTTTCGGATAGTTACTATTATTTACAGAGGGTGATATTTACAACACAGGATTCTCAAATCCGCAACACTGCACCCTCATCCTCCAGGCACGTCCCGGGCCTATAAAACTTTCCTCAATGTGGCACGTAGGTGTAATTCCCTCTACAATTAATCTGACCCTGAGTGCGACAATTTTAAAACACAAATAAGTATGTCCCGCTGTTGCATTGCACCCTACCTAACAGATTCACGCCCACAATTAACCGAATTGCAGAATTGATTCTCAAACTACACATGAACGGTGGGGAGCATTATTTACAAGTGACGTTAATTGTATTTACAAAACGCAACCCAGGACCTGCGATTTTTATTTTGGGAACAAAAAGGAAAATCCTGTGGGAGGGGAGGAGACAGCATGCACTGCATCGACGCACCAGCACCAATAAAGAGCACCAAAGCACCAGAAAGCACCATCCAGTGCTCATTTCACACCATAATAATAAAATAATAAAATAAAAAAAACACTGATGCTGGTCTTCCTCGTTCTGCTCTGCTGGTCCGTCGTTCTTCCAGATGTTGTCGTCTTCTTTGCTTGCGGCCTATTTGGTGGAAATAAAAAGGCACACAACACGTCCATTTTTTATTTATGGCCCACAGGGGCCGACTATGGGTGGTTCACCTGTGGGCTGGGTGCCACCTCACCGAGGTCCACAAGCAAGATCTTTCTTGGGCCATCGTGGCCGGTCCCAGCAGAGGGGCTAGGCCCCAACACGTGGGGTCCATAAGTGGTGCTTGGCCACAGACTGTGGTCCATAAGTGGTGCGTGGATGCAGGCAGCTGGTTGCGAGAATTTCGGGCACACAGACACGGCCTCCCACACGCTCCCACACGCTCCCCTCAGTGCCCAGAGAGCACGATCCTCGGTTGGGAGAAGGAAGACTGAGAAGACAGGTGAGTCATGGGTCAGGGTGCAAGGGTACACATCAAACAAGGCAATGCAGAATGAGGGGCGCATGGGAGCGAGCTGAGAAAGGTTCGTCCCTACGTACGCCCCCCACATGTGACCTACACTGCCCCCCTTGCCCCTCCCCGTATTTACAAAATCTACACACTTACCAATTCGTCACTACGCCTCGTCCTCCCCATATCTCCCCTAATACCAAATTCATCCACAATCCCAATTTCTAACCAAATTTGCCATCATCCAATTCATCATCAATCCCTCTTAAGGAGGAAGAGATGGAACAACAACACAATGTCACACCCACGTCATGATGCGTCTCACAATCCAAACATTTGCACAAAAATAACCAAAACATGGCATGGTGTGGAGTTACGTCACCTCAGGTGAGTGGATGTAGATGGTGCGAGGAGATTCTTAATCCTAACTATCCTCTAAATGACTTTAATACACTTTACACTACCCGGGGTCTTTCCCTGCCAATCCATTGGCCATCTTACACTCTATGCGGTTTTAAGGACCAAATTCCCATTGACCAAACTGTGGTGCTTCATCAATTTGGGGTCTCACTCCCCCGGTTCCACTCCCTGTGCCTTTGCACAATTTCGGGACCGAGTCGTGTGGCTCCCCTAACAGGTCTACTTACCTGTGCGCCTCCGCCACTGAAGTTGCCTCCCGAGCGTACCTGCTCCTCGCTAACCTACCTGGGGAAGGCCCTCTCTGGTGCTTACCCCCCTCGGTGCCCTCTCTGGCACTGGGCTACCCGGGTCCTTCCTTTGGATCCTCGGGCCCCATTGAACTCTAACTGGCTCCCAGAGCCTACCTGCGGCCTCACCTGGCCGACAGACTACCAGTGGCGGAGCGCCCAACCAACCGTCCCTCTAACAGGCCACACGCCCAGTCTTTTCCACGTCACTAATGCACCCATCCAAACACCATTCTTCCACACGCACCACAGATGCCAATATCCAACCACAATTTACCGATACCCTCTACCTAACTCTTAAACTACCCTCCCCGGGTATTTGTGATGGGGTCCATCCTCCCCATACACACCTTCACACCATCCACTCCACTCCACAGTTTCCACCATACTCACTCCACACCATCCATTCCATACTCCATATATTCCAGACCATTTATTCCATACAACCATGCTCCATACCTGTATTTGCACACCTGTGCCATCACACCTGGTGCTTCCTGCACCCTCCATCCTCCCAGGCTTCTTCATTCACTCAATACAATCCACAATCACAATTATTCCTCATACACTGCCCCATACACTTCCACGCTCAACACAACTCACAATCACGTCACACTTTTCACAATACACTTCCGAATACACTTTCAACACACACACATGGCACCCTTTGATCTACCTGGTGCCCTTCTAAAACTCGCGCTTCCCCGTCGCCCCTTATACTATTGCGCTCCCTCTTCGTTATAATCCACCTAACCTCTCTATGTCCCTGACTACCTGTACACGGTCGCTACTTACCTCTCATGTCACCTATGGTCATTTCTCTAGATCCCTATCATTATATCCTAACCCTCCCGGGCTAGTTTTCACTGCCATAAACCCCATAACCTAGTGCTCCTTTGCCCCCTCTGTGAGGGATGACAGAGTTGCCATCCCATCACATCGGGTATCTCCCACTACCAATTTTGCTCGTCCAAATTCCAACCAATCAAAAATTTTCTATTCCAAAATTTCGAATCCAAAAACACTTTCAGTCTCACCATCATCACGGTCCGCTATATCCTAGCCTCGGTGCGTCATGACATCATTAAACTCGGCTTCGCAAAGCCGAGCAATGAATTCGGGTGGTTTGGTCGCCTGCAGGTTGAATCCGTCCGACTTTCGGTTCAAGGGAGGTGGTTTGGTCGGGCCGAGATTCCATGCACCATCTTGGCGCGGTACCTTGCGGTCCCGGGCCCGATGACTGAGGCTCGCCCGGTCGGAACCCCGTCCCCGCCAGGGGGCACCGTTCCGCTTCCTCCCACTCGCCCTTGAACCGGACCGGTCGCCTCGCCGACAAGGCCCGGACTCGACCGTGTAGGGCGGGGCCAAGCCAGAATCGGCAACGACGCTTCGAAGAGAAGCGACGCAGCATCGATCTGCGCCAGGCCTGGCATCCAACAAAGCGCACCGCGCCCCGAGTGCTCGCATTGGCTATCCGTCGCCCTAAACGCTAACCCGGTCAACGTCGATGCTTTACTCGCATGCCCACACGCACACGCGACCCTTTTGACACTCACAAAACCCGGCGTTCCAACGCCGTCCGTACATTCCACACACTCCGTCCATTCCACCAACGCACTCCCTGTTACACACCACACCTCTCGCGCACACTCTTGCGCACACTCACCGTTCGCACACCTCGGTCCACACCTCTCCTCCGTTACGTCCTCCGTAACACTCACCATGGGCGTGCACTCTTGCATCCACCCACTACCGCGCTCCGATGTGCTCCCTCGCACTCGCGCTACGACCAACTCAGGTGTGCTTCCTCGCACACGTTCCACCACCACCTTACTCTCCGTGTCACACTCCCCCTCGCACGTACACTCCGTATTGCTCTCACTCCCTGTGTCACACTCCGTACACCCCGACGTGCATTCTCGCTCGCACTCGGTATCACACTCGCGCTTCGTAACACGCTCACCCCTTGACGCACACTTTTTTTTTCACACGCGACCCTTCACCAACGCCCGGGTGCTTCCTCGATCCCAATCGCGCGACAATTCTCTTGTCGTCAAACATCCTTCTACAAAATCTCCCCGCACAATACACAGCACGCCTCACCTGGGGGATTCCCTTCTCCACGCGCACCTGCAAATCTTTATAAGGATTAAGCACAGCATCGTGATGTGAGCAGGGACTTTGAGCATAATCCATTTCTCCCTGCAATTCCCGGGCTACCTCCGTCGTCTCTTCAATTTTAATTCCCAGCACTTTTTCTTTATTCACCTCGACGACCGCTGGCTTTATTAAAATTCCCTCTTCTACCTCAGCGGTCGCCGGCTGCCTCATACCCCGGGTCGCGATCTCTACACCCGTCATTTTACCCGCGCTTTCCTCCGCTTCACTCAACCAGCGCTTCTCGACCCGCGTTACCTCCTCGTGCACCCGTGGGACCCGCTCGCTCAACCCGCGGTCTCTGTCCCTCTCCGCTTCCCTTACTTCATATGCGACTCTGTCCCTCGCCAGTCCCTCATTATCGGCCCTCATTTCCTTCGTTATTGCTTCAATTTGGCCCCTCTGCAGGTTGAGGGATGCCTGCATTTGCTTCATAAATTGCTCCATGAGGGCCTGCATTTGGGCCATCCCTCCCACTTGTGCAGCGGGTGCGGCCGCCGTAGCCACGTGCGAGGCGCCATTTTGCGCGCCTGAAACCTCGTGCGCGAGGGCGCCATTTTGCGCGCCTGAAACCTCCTCTACCACATTGCCATTGTTCTCCTCCTCCCTTTCCTCCACATACATTTCCCCGAGGTCCTGGGTCGATTCTACCCCGTCTATTTCTCCCACCGGCATCCCGTCACCTTGACTATCCATGGCACGACTTCAAAGTTCGGGTTTTTTTTTTTGGTTTTTTTTTTAACAAATTTCAGCAGCTCGTAATTTTGAGCGCGTTAAGCGTGCTTCGGGTCCAATCTCGCTCCCGACACCAATTGTTACTGCCAATTGTACAATTGTGTCCAAAATTTGGGCTAAATAAATTTAGTCCCAGGTTCGAATCCCAACTCCTGACTACCAATTGTTACGGACCGCGGAGAAGCTGTTGGTTTGCCGAGCGGATGGCACCGCGGCCCTAACAGTTACCCCGACTAACCCGATTCCTGAACGTTGGCCGAATCGCGCCACGGATATTCAATGGGGAAAAGACTAAAGCGAAGGATGTGAAGAAGAAGAAAGACAAAGGGTAAGGAATACAAATATGATTTATTTACTATTTACAAGACCAAAAAAACCAAGGAGAAGGAAGGATAATAAAATAATTTACAGAAGAGGCAAGGCGACACAGCGAAACTTAGCTTAACTATACAGGCTTAATTAATACCCAGGGACAGAACAAACAAAGACAGACTCACGCGGGGAATGATGACAGGAATGGCAGGAGGTGGATGGCTGGAGGGAGAGGAAGGTCCACTGGAACTGGGTCACGGTCGGGCCGGGAGCGGCAGCTCCGTTCCTCCGCGGCCACGGTCGGCACCGCCGTCAACGCCCAAGCTGCGGTCGTGCGAGCTGCCGCAGGACGAGCTCCGCCGGTCGAGTTAAAGCTGCCTGGTGGAGCCAACGCTGCTTGGTGGAGTTTAAAGCTGCTGGTACTGCGCGTGGTACTCCTCTTGCTTGCTCTCAGAACTCTCTCTCAATGCTTACTCTGAACTCCTTTTCAATGCTTGCTCTCAGAACTCCTTCTCAATGCTTGCTCTCAGAACTCCTTCTCCCTCCTCCCTGCTTTGCGCTGCTTGTGTACTGCCAACTCTCTGACGCATCTCTCTTTGCACGTCTCTCTTCAAAGGCTTCCGCGCGCGCTCTTTATAGCGCCTCAGGCGATCAAGCCGCTGGTGTCCAGGACACGACCATCGGTGAGCTCACCTCGGCCCTGGTTGGTCGCGCGACCTCCCGACCCCGCCCTTAGAGGAGGCGTTGGCAAGGCCACGCCTTGTTCCCGGCGCTGGGCCGACTCCTCCCACCTTCGGCTCCGAGATCACCTCGTGGCTAATGGAGTCTTGGGGTGAAATCAACAACCCACAGCTGTAGCAAACCTGACAAACTGCCCAGTGCAGTTGGCAATTGAGGCTTGGAGGGGATGTAGTTGGCAATTGACTATAGGGGAATGTGAACGGAATCTACTCTTATTTCACTTGGTGCAATGGAGTGTCATCTTAATGGAAGACAAGGCCTTACCCTAATACACATAATAAGGAAATAACTACTGAACAGGGATATTATGGTGTCCTTCATGTATGCTTTATGGAACTAACTACGGAAACGCCCTTTGACCTTTATACAACACTGGAGTAAGGAGGGCGATATTTTAACAACAATTTACACAATAACAACAAAAAAAAAAAACCATTCTCATATCCACAACAATATATATATATATATATATATATATATATATATATATATATATATATATATATATATATATATACATATATATATATATATACATATATATATATATATACATATATATATATATATATATATATATATATATATATATATATACATATACATATATATATATATATATATATATATATATATATATATATACATATATATATATATATATATATATATATATATATATATATATACATACATACATACATACACACACACAACCGGTCAAAAGTTTTAGAACACCTCAATTTTTCCAGTTTTTATTGAAATTTACACAGTTTAATGTCCAGTGAATAACCTGAAATGGTACAAAGGTAAGCAGTAAACTCCTCGAGGTTAAAAAAAGTTTAGGTGAGCAAAAACAGGAAAATAATCTAAATTGCACAGTTATATTGTAAAAAAAGGCCTTCTTCAGGGAACAAGTAATGGGTTAACAACTTACAGCTTTTCTGCAGCAATGTAAGTAAATGAAGCCTTGAAAGTTGATGCAAACAATTCCTACAGGTGTCCCAACCTCTGCTGATTACTTGATGACAAACCCCCTGTCTGTATAAAAGCAGTATTGGAACAGACTGTTATTACACCCTCTGAAGCATTATTTGGACTATTTTGCACTGCAGGAAGGAGTATATTGGAAACTGGAGGAAACTCTAACAGGAAGAGATCTGGCAGATCCAAAGCCACAACAGAATCAGAAGACAAGTTTCTGAGAGTCAACAGCTTGCATGATAGGTGGCTCACAGGACAACAGCTTCAAGCACAGCTTAACACTGGTCGAAGTAAGCAAGTCTCAATTTCAACTGTGAAGAGAAGACTTCGAGCTGCAGGTTTGACAGGTCGAGTGGCGGTAAGAAAGCAATTGCTAAGATAGCAAAATAAGAAAAAGAGGCTTGCCTGGGCCATGAAGCACCACCAGTGGACTACTGAAGACTGGAAGAAGGACTTATGGACCGATGAATCAAAATTTGAAATATTTGGTTCATCACGCAGGGTTTTTGTACGCCGTCAAGAAGGCGAAAGGATTGTTCTTCAGTGTGTGACACCAACTGTCAAACATGTAGGAGGAAGCGTGATGGTCTGGGGCTCTTTTGCTGGATCCAGAGTCGGCGACTAACACCGAGTGACTGGCACCCTGGACCAAAATGGCTACCACAGCATTTTGCAGCGCCATGCAATACCGTCTGGTATACACCTCGTTGGTCAGGGGTTCATCCTACAGCAAGGTAATGACCCTAAACACATCTCCAGGCTATGCCAAAACTACCTTCGAGGAAAAGAACAAGATGGTAGGCTTCAAATCATGGAATGGCCAGCACAGTCTCCAGACTTAAACCCCATCGAGCTGGTTTGGGATGAACTGGACAGAAGGGTGAAAGCAAAGCAACCTACAAGTGCAACACATTTGTGGGAACTTCTACAACAGTGTTGGGAAGAACTTCCCGAACAATATTTGATTTCCATTGCAGAAAGAATGCCACGAGTGTGTTCGGCGGTTATATCTGCAAAAGGTGACTACTTTGCTGAGTCAAAAATTTAAATTAAATTTTGTTAAACAAAATGATTTTATGATTTCTTTTTTATCTCCAATTGTTTATTTGTTCTATGCTTAATTTCAGAGTACATTGAGGCATTAAACTGCGTAAATTTCAATAAAAACTGGAAAAATTGAGGTGTTCTAAAACGTTTGACCAGTCGTGTGTATATATATATATATATATATATATATATATATATACATATATATATATATATATATATATATATATATATATATATATATGTTGGGGTTTCCCAACACCTTGCCCCCCCCCCCCCCCCCACCCCTGCCCAGCTCTACTGGGTCACCACTGTACAATGGCGGGCATATAGCGGGAAGGATCATTCATTTGACATCTCAAATACCAAATTTCATAATGATCTAATGAGCCTTTCTTGTTCTGTTGCAGATTTTGTGAAGTGATGTCGTGGTCGGGTGATTCCGAGAAGAAAAGGTGGATATGCCGCATCATGACTATCGCGTTCCGAGTCGCCAGGGATCAGACGCCGGGAACCATATCCCAATCCTGGGTTGCCAAGTACCTGAACAGGTCTGAGGACTTCGTCAAACACAATTGGAACCGGGATCCCTTCAATTGCGAGATGGACAGCCAGCCCGAACTGACAGCACAATGTTTGTCTCATGAAAGCAGGGATATCATCATTGAGTCGCTTGCCAAGGAGAAGAAAAGCATTTGAGGGCTCCAAAAGGAGATTGAACGGGTTCGAGGGAAGAAGAAGAGCTTATCAAGTATACACAGGTTCCTTCAGTCCATTGGCGCAAAGGCTTTTCACCAAATTCCAGCACCGAAGCTGACGGAGAACAACGTCGAGGATCGAATGTGGTTTTGTGAGTTTTTGAGCGAGTGGACCTCTGATGATTTTCTTTTCCTGGCCCCTTCTGATGAATTTTTCATTTATGAGGCTCGACGTCCCAACTTCCAGAACGACAGAATTTGGGCTCTTCACAATGATGACATTCCACAAGAACTCAAGATTCGAGAGAAATCGAAGACAGCACGGTGTGTTGGCGTCTTCTTGATGTTCACAGCGAAAAGGCTGATGTGGGTCATCAAAGAGCAAGGACAATCATGGGACGGCAAATACCTCCGAGACGTTGTGCTGACCCGCCATGTTATTCCGTTCTTACGGAACCCAGAAAATGTGCTCAGCATAAAGGAGACCACGTTTCTGCATGACCGAGCCCCGTGCATGAGCGCACTGGCGACCCAGAATCTTCTGAAGGCGAACAAGGTCGATTTTTTCGGAAACGATGAGTGGCCGGGAGCACCGCCTGACCTCAACGCCTGTGAACATTTGGGGGCGATACTCAAGGACAGAGTTGAACGCTTCCAGAACACCAGGGAAGAGCTTCTCACTGCTTTGACTAACGTCCTCGAAGAAATGGAGTTCGATCGTGACTTGTTTGTGCCTCTCTTGGAATCCTACCCCGCGCGTTTGGAGGCAGTTCGGTCGGCGGGCACACCAAATATTGAAGCAAAGCTTTGAAACTGTGCACATGAGATGTCGAATAATAAAGCTTTTTTCCGCTATTCGTGGTTTCTCCCTACCTCTCCTACTTTGGGCTGGGCAGGGGGGGGCTAAGGTGTTGGGACACCCTAAGGTGTTGACCTAATTGGAAGTCTATGCAGGTCTGTTCACATCTTACACCCATAAAAATTTGTACAATTCTACTCTTAAGACATTGTGTGGGAAGAAGACAAAGACAGACCAAGGCAGACAGATATACATACCAGACTATAGAAACGGCATGGCAGAATTACTGCCACGTTACAAATAAATAGCACCACTGGACCTGTACTTCATATGGGCCCTGGCCTGATGTTGTAATTCAAATTTGGTAGCATTCTGACTGGTGGGTCCGGAGAAGAAGATTTTGAACACCTAATTTGACTGAAGGTCAAATAAAAGGACTAAAGGACTAAAGGTGTTCCAAAACCGTGTATCCCTCCCTCCTCCCCAACCCTCCCCCTTCCACAGATCTACCGATGCCCCTGTTCTCTTGTGTTGCTGTGCTTGTGTGCTTCCCTCTCTCCCCCTCTTGTCTCCTGCTCCCTTCATTGCATGTTTTATGTGTCTGTGCATGTTTTCATGTCCAAATGTGTTAGCTCTTACACGAGCCTCGATTCTGTATACAAAAAAAAAAAAAAAAAAAAACTTTGGTACATCGCAGGTGGTGAAGGTTGTGGTAAAGTTTCATCGAAATAGTATATGTATATTCAGAGGAAAAAGAGAATTCCTATTTTGGGGGATCAAACCTGGATTCACTTTGACCCCGGTAGACCCCCTTAGACCATGCTTTTTTTTTTAATGCCGTGAACAAACTTTAGTTACAACACAACAAATATAATTTGTGCCAAATTTGGTCGCAATCACATCAGCGGTTTCGGAGAAGAAGTTTCAAGTGTTTACGGACTGACGGTCTGACGGACTGACGGACTGAAGGACTGAAGGACGAGGCGCCATCGCATAAGCTACCCTGAACTTCGTTCCAGGTGAGCTAAAAAATGAGGGAAATAATTATTCAATACATAATGTTTTATGTGAGACAGCTGGGCTTGCTTTAATCTGAAGTATCATACTATGTAAGTAGTTCAGTGGCTGAGTGGATAAAGTCTTGCTGCACTGCCCCTTCCACCATGGTAAAGTGTGAAGCCTAAGTGATGAGTACTGTAAATTTAAAAGAGAATATGTCAGGTATGGCAAAATAATCAAATCAGAGTGGTGAAACGTAAATTGCTATGTCGTTATGTTTATTTGCTAATCCTGATTCAAAAAAAATCAAGTCGGTGGGTGCACACAAGCAGGGGTGCTGTAAGGGGGGGGGGGGGGGGAAGTTAGGATGATTCCAAGGGCCCTGCACTGACAGGGGCCCTAAAAATTATTACAACATAAGGTAAAAATTCTCAATATTAAATTATTAACCAGGCTTTGCAGTCTTGCCATGCTGTCCATTGAAAGTCAGTCGGCTAGAAAGCTGGACTTCAAAGCCTTGATCAGTGACTTTGCTAGCAACAAGGCTCGGCGCTGGGCTCTTGGTGTGTAAGGCTGAGCAAGGACCAGTGATAACTAAATGGCATGGCTGTGGATATTGGATCACTACACTTGGTATGTATACTCTGCTGCTGATTTTATTATTTTGTTTGTTATATCATTCTATAGATGATAATGTTAATTTACTTTAATTGAAGAGGTTAATGTATGTTGTAATTCTTACCATTAAAATTACATTTAGACTGTAAAGGATGGCCTTTAGCACATTTCTTGTGTGGGTATCAGTCTTGCATCAAACGGTGAATTCCATACTGTATGCGGAAATATAAGCATTGTTTCAACCTCCTGGCAAAAATGTCGGGGAAAAAATGTGCGCGCGTGCTTCATAGGGGCCCATTGTGATATCTTTTCATGGGGCTCAAAATCCCTGGCGGCGCCCCTGCACACAAGTAATGCCATTCCGAAAATCTCGTTTCAGGAAAAGCACACAAAGAGTTTTTTTTGGTGGAGGACAAATCCCACCGCAAACACACAAGCGATGATCAAGGCTCTCTCATTTGAAATTGTCAAAACTCAAATTAATTTTTTCTCACACACACATTAACGGCGATTTCGGCAAATTATTAGTTTAGCGCCTTGAGTTATGAAATTTTTGCTGGAATGATGTTCACTTTTAATCTGCCCTGATCATAGACAGCCTTCACATTTTCCAAATAATTTATTTCATGAATGACATGGAGCTGAGCTGATAGTGTTGGTAAGTGTGCCAGATTCTGTGAAGGAGGAGATTGTTGGGGTTTTTTTTGTACATACTAGCACCAAATTGTTCTCAACATGAGAAAAAAAGCACCTCAGGCTGAAAAGCAAAACACAAAGAGACAAATCACGTGACCAAAACCAATTATATGCAGGGTTACACTTACAAGAAATGAACTCCGATTCGCCATTACATAGTAGGCCTTTGACCAATATGATACATGTGATGTAATCTCGCATCGCCGTGCAATCAAATTAGCAAAGACATTCATATCTTAAAAATACGGATGGATGACTCACCATTATACAGACATTCCACCAAGATAAATGTGATGTCGGTGAAGTTCTCAATCTATCTATATATAAAAGAAAGTTTTTGTTTGTTTGTTTGTTTGTTTGTCTGCACGTGCTAATCTCCTGAACGGTGAAAGATAGGAGGAAACCTCTAAAACAAAAAAATGTCGAGACGGGCCCCGGGAAGGTTACAGGCGAGGTGGTGAGGCCGGTTGAGGCTGCCTCGGCCGGGCTGGGCCCATTTCGCAATTAAAAGCTGAGCTGAATTATCGTAGTTAATCTCCTACGGCCACGAGTAAAAGCTGAATTATAGTAGTAAATGCATTCAAAAAGAACCAGAAATGTTGGGACGGGCCCCAGGAAGGTTATAGGCTAGGTGATGAGGCCGATCGAGGCCGCCTCGGCCCGGCTGGGCCCATTTCGCAATTAAAAGCTGAGCTGAATTATAGTAGTAAATTCATTCAAAAAGAACCCGGGCAACGCCGGGTGCATTCGGCTAGTGTGGAATAAGAAAATGCAGAAAGAAACAATAATATATAAGAGGTACATCTATCTATAATTCCAGTAATCTCTGTCTGTCTGTCTGTACGTCTGTACGTTTGTTTGTTTGTCTGTGACCGCTGTTTCTCGACAACCACGGGTCCGATATACTTTTAACTTGCCAGGTATATTGCTGGGGACCCGAGGATGTGCCTTTTCAAGGTTTCATATTAATCGGACAATTACTTACCGAGCTATGTCCAAAAAACGATTCAACCAATCAGAGAGCAGCGAACGATCGCGTGTGCCGAACGTGGCGGGCACACTCTGCCTCGGATGGCACATTTGAGAGCGTATTCATTTATTTCACGTTTGCAAACTATGTTGGCGTTAAACTATGTTTTACAACTAATAAAAACGAATTTGCGTTTCATTCGCTTTCCTGCGCGTTTGTGCACGCGATGGCGATTTCTTTACCAAACTCCGGAAGCCGTTCGCTTTGGACCAAACCATTGCATGTAAATAGAGGGGGGGGATTGTCACCACTCGCAAGCCGTTCGCTTTGGACCAAACCATTTCATGTAAATAGAGGGGGGGGATATAATTTTAGATATAGATATAGTACGGGCATGCCCTAGTAATCTTAATGGAAGGAGAAGAGTAATGCTTTCGATCGTGTGTGTGTGTGTGTGTGTGTGTGTGTGTGTGTGTGTGTGTGTGTGTGTATGTGTGTGTGTGTGTGTGTGTGTGTGTGTGTGTGTGTGTGTGTGTGTGTGTGCGTGCGTGCGTCCGTGCGTGCACGTGTGTGTGTGTGTGTGAACAAGATATCTGGAAAAGTTCTGAATGGATTTGGTTTTTGCAAGATTTGCCGATTTTGCAGATTTGCAAGCTGAGATTGCAACGCCAGGGATGGCCGACTCCTTCCTGCGAGCTGCCCACGTCACCCGCACAAGAAGAGCTCATCAAATCACTGCAGCGGCACTGCACATCCTGCAACACCGTGCGTATGAACGCCACTGTATGACATATGCTGATGATGCAGAAGACCTGCCTGAGTTCGAAGACTGGTGTCACCAGAGAGGAGAAGACATTCCCAACTTTCAGTGCTGGGCAACTGTGCTGGAACTAGAGATGTTGGTACTGGTCTACGTGCGTTCTCTGCGGCAGGCTTCATTCACGATGTACCTAGATGCCCTGACGGAACTGGTCCCATGGTTCCATGCCTTAGACCACACACACTATGCCAGGTGGGTCCCTATTCACCTGAGGGACATGGTTGCACTCCCAATGAAGCACCCAGATGTAGCCAGAGAATTCAGGGCTGGCAACTTCACTGTACAGAAGACGAAGAAGGTGTTCTCTTCGATCCCAATCGAATCGAAATCTTGCAAAAATCAAATCTCTGAATCTGAGATGGCCCAATATCCAGATCTTTTCATAATATGATAGTCTACTAGTGTGCCAAATTTGGTGCTTTCCTCACAAAATGCACAATTGTTATGCTGAGTTTCCCCACTACAGGGTTGTGAGAGGCTGCAGAAGAAGAAACCTCGCATGGGCTTCCCAGACAAAAAAATAATCCTGGCTCTGTGATTTTCAGGTTTATTTATCTA
The DNA here is from genome assembly GCF_964187855.1 of Myxine glutinosa. Lineage (NCBI taxonomy): Eukaryota > Metazoa > Chordata > Myxini > Myxiniformes > Myxinidae > Myxine > Myxine glutinosa. The sequence continues at coordinate 106,859,488 of NC_136269.1, read as the reverse complement.
CATATCTGGGCAGTGTCTGTTGTCACTGAACTACTCCCTGAAACTTTTGTTTCCGTGGTTGTGAAGTGTTTTTGATAACGTGGTGGTGAGGTGTAAAATGACGTGGTGGTAAGGTGTTTTTAAATCACGTGGCTGTGAGGTGTTTTTAATTTCGTGTTTTGTGGCTGCGAGGTGTTTTTAATCTTCTGTATATTCTGTATATATATATATATATATCTGTGCAGTGTCTGTCTTGTGTTGTCTTGTCTTATGCTGTCTTGTCTTGTGTTGTGTTGTCACTGAACTACTCCCTCAAACTTTTGTGAAATCGTACTATTCCAACTTGACCCACGGCGGGAGTATGCGCTCTACTGAGTGGCGTTCTCGTTGAACCCTGAGATAGATTATCAACACGTCCGGTGTATATTCTCACATATGAATCACTCAAGACTGATTCCATGAAGTGTGTTATGGGGGAATGGAGTGTTGAGCTGGAAATTTACTTACAGTCCATAGTTTTGCAATAGGATAATACAGCAGCAAGTGAAGCATTTCTGTATTACAAATGATAGATACCAACTCTCGGCCAACCATTTGACAGCCACAGTAATACGATTTCCTCATTCAATTTACATACATTTCATGTGATGTAGAAAGGTTATCATGCACATTATTTTTCAGTGCTTTCAATAAAATATGGGTTCCTTAATTCAAGTTTTTTTCATTGAATTGAATTCATTCAACTTAATTCAGGTTCTCAATTCAAGCGCCTTTGGGCTTCTGGAAAAGCGCTATACAAAATAAATGAATTATTATTATTATTATTATTATTAACAAGGAACTTCAATGCAGGAGGAGGCCATTAGGCCCATCGAGCCTGTGCAAATGGTGGCCAACCTCTGCTTTTTATTTATTTATCTTAATTCGGAATGCTGAGCAGAGAAGCAGCACGTGCCATTTGTAAAGTCATTTTGAATTTTAAATTTGCATGACTCGGCTGCATTTGAAATAGCCAACCTCTCAGACTCAGACTGGATCTAACCATTGCACCCTGAGTCTGGTTGTTCAGAAGAAAACTTAGTTTATATTTTTACAAATACAGTATTGTAACTTTCCCAAATGAGATGGATCTGATAACTGTTGGCCAGGCCACTCACCTTATGCTTAAAACTTTAAGGAAAATCAAAATAAAAGTCTTTCACGTGCAGAAGACACAGATTTGGAATATATTTGCCTTCAATTATAGTTCATCAAATGTATTCAAACTGCTGGTCTTTTGGCTTCACTCCTGGAATTTTGATCTTTCCTTCCTCAGTGCTGCAATATCAACGTGGTATCCCAGAGCTCCATTGCTTTCCAAATCAAAATCGGTTTGATTAATATTCTCATTTTACAATTTGAGTATGGCATTGTTTCGTAGTAGGTGATCTATTGTTTGATAGCATGCTCTCTTACATCACATTCGTTCTGTCTCTAGGCATCGTTGTTGTTGTTGTTTTGGTATTGTTGTATAGCCCTGGACAGTTCTCTCGAGCAAGCCCGCGGCAAGGAGACACCCAATCGAATTCCCAGGAGCGAACCAAAGATCCCTCACATTCAGGATGGTGTACCCCCGCCTTCACAAAGTCAGGGCCACGACAGAGATAGAGACAAGAGGGAGATGATTCCAGTTAGCCACTCATCCATTACCTTTTCTCTTGGATAAGATTGTTGAATGCTCAAGCATGGTGTTTGTGTTGTGGAGAGCATGTAGTTGGCTTTAGCCAGAAGTTTGGAATTCAATCCAATGCCAGGACTTTTAAAGTTTGGCATTTTTTCAATTGTTTTTTATTTTTACTTAATCAATTATCCCAAAGGCATTGCACTCAGATGTTGTTTTTTTATTTTCCAAGTGTTGGATCTTTTTCTTTTTCAGTGGGATTTGATACATATTTCTTTTGTTTCCCCTCGTTTGCAGTAGAATATTTTCGGGTTATTTTCAAACATCTTGTTTTGCTTTCTCCCACTGCTGACTTAGTCATGTTTTTTTTTTTATCTTCCTTGCTATCATTACCTCCGCCACCGAAGGTGGATGGAAATATATGTTTTCAACCCTGTATGTCTGATGTGAACAGGATATCTCAAAACGTTGTGAACAGATTCCGACGAAATTTGGTGGAGATGTCGGGTATGTGACACGGACGAAAAGATTCGATTTTTGGTGAAGATCTGGATCCTTATCCAATAATTTATTTAAGTGATTCTTCACCATGGACATATAGGGCAAAAAACGATATATAGCACGATATCTCAAAAAGTTGTAGACCTGAGTTGTTAGATACTTTTGTTTCCCCACGTTTGCAGTAGAATATTTTAGGGTTTCTGTGACTATTTGTCTGCGACGAATATTTTAGGTTAAGGACTTATGCGACTCACTGGGACTGACACAATCTGTCAATTTCCCGACCCGGATCTCAGTCAACGGAGCATCTTCTCTTCTGGACTTGGTTATGACTAACTTCCCTGCAAATGTCTGCTGCTCTTCTTCTGCTCCAATCGGCTCACCTGATCAAGTGCTTGTTAAAGTGGACATCTCTCTGACCATTCTCAGAGAGCCTCCTCAGCGTCGATGAGTCTGGCATTTCACTCAGGCCAACTGGCACGGTCTTCAAGCAGCCATCAATCATGTGGACTGGTCTCCCATCTCTTCTGCCTCTGACATCAACTCATCCTGGGAATTCTTCCAAAGTAAATTGCTCTCTCTCATGCACAGATTTATCCCATCTCATCTTCAGTTGTCATACCCTTCCACCCGTCCATGGTACACGGAATCTTGTGGTGAGGCTGTTGCCCAGAATCAACTTGAGTTCGTCTCCTGGAAAGCAAATCCAACAGAAGGAAATCTCATTTCCTTTAACAAAGCCCGAAACAAGTGTGTGTCCAGTGTCCACCCTCAGGAGAGCCAGGAAACAATATCTCTCCATTCTCAAGACCGAACTCTCAAACCTGCCTCCCTCTTCCAAATCCTGGTGGCGTCTGGTCAAATCTGTTTCTGGTGTTTGTCCCCCTCCATCCCCTCCCTTACCTCAAACGGCTACACAGCTGACTCCGCACGTGAAAAAGCTGAATGCCTCAACTCTGTGTTTGCCTCTAAATCTTGGGTCCCAAACCCATCCCTCTCTGTACCCACCGTACCCAGTCGTACCCAGCTGCTCCTGGACTCTGTGTCCTTTCCTCCTGACAAGGTGGAAAGGTTCTGTCAACCCTCGACTCTGATCCTGCAACTGGGCCTGACGGCATCACCCCACAGGTCCTAAAATCCCGTTCTTCCGCTCTTTCACTCCCTCTCTCTGTTTTCTTCACCCTCTCTTCCCCAGCATGTACACCAAATTTCGTCAGAATCCATCCACAAACCTTTTACAAATCCTGCTCACAGACAAGGGCAGACAAGGACATAGGACAGCCCTGGTGAAAACATAACCTCCGACCACCTTTGGTGTGTGTCCGACCACCTTTGGTGTGTGTCCGACCACCTTTGGTGTGTGTCAGACCACCTTTGGTGTATGTCCATGCTCAAGGTCATCTGCCATCTGCTTGGAAATCAGCCAAATCACCACTTTACACAAAAAATGTGCAAAAACAGATCCTAGCAACTACAGACCAATCAGCCTTCTCCCAATTATCAGCAAAGTCATGGAATCCATCATTGCTTCGGATATGAAATCTTTCCTCTTCTCCAATGGCTTGATCTCTGATCATCAATTTGGTTTCAGACCAGGTCACTCTACTCTGGACATGCTGCTTCTGCTGCCTCAACAATGGATGGAGGTCCTCAATGCCAAACAGGAAACTAGAGCTGTCTCCCTTGACATATCACGTGCCTTCGATACGGTCTGGCACCCTGCTCTACTCACCAAACTCTCCTCCTTTGGTGTCCATGGAAATCTCCACGCATGGCTGGCGGACTTCCTCTCTAGTCGTAGTCAACGTGTGGCCCTGAATGGGTTTCTCTCATCTCCTCTTCCTGTTCAGGCTGGAGTTCCCCAAGGCAGTGTTCTGGGCCCTGTGCTTTTTCTGTTTTTCATCAATGATCTCTCTCACCCTCTTGAAAATCCTCTCTATCTCTTTGCTGATGACTCCACTCTCTGCCACTCCATTCCTCATCCCTCAGATCGGCAGTCTGCAGCCTCCTCACTCTCTGCAGACCTGGACAAAATCACTGACTGGGCAAACAAGTGGAACATGTGTTTCAATCCTGACAAATCTCACACTCTTACGATGTCTCTCCGAAAAGACCGACTGGACAACCCTCCCATCCACTTTCTGTATAATCCTCTCCAAGAAGTTCTGTCACTCAAGCTTTTGGGTCTCACTATCTGCCATGATCTTTCCTGGGAAAACCACATTTCAAATCTGGCCCACAAAGCCAGTCGCCGACTGGGCATCCTCCGTCGTGCGAAGTCCTTCCTTGGCACACCCGAGCTCCTCACCACATACAAGGCTTTCATCCGCAGCTCAATGGAATACTGCTCTCCCCTCTGGGCTGATGCTCCTGCCTCACACCTAGATCGTCTTCACGTTGTTGAAACCAAAGCGTTCAGAATCATTGGAATCTCCGGCAATGAAGCTATCTCCGAGCGCCTTTCACTTACTCACCGCAGGCAGGTTGGTGGTCTTTCCGTCTTCTACCGACTCCTGGCTCTGTCCCCCAAATATTCCTGCAGGCCGCACAAGATCTGCCAGCAACCCTCTTATGGTTAAACTGCCAAAATCAAAACTCTCTGCTCACCTTCACTCCTTCATTCCTCTTTTCTCCCGCCTCTGGAACAAACTCCCTCACTCTCTTCAATCCCACTCCTCCCTCCAGGTCTTTAAAACAGCTGTTCACCACCATATCTTATCTGACCCCATCCAAAACCTTGATCTTTTCTACCCCTGCTAATTTCACCCCAAATCCACTTTTTTGAAATTCCAACTTCTTTCCTGGAAGTCCTTGGTGTCCTTGTGTTTTATACTTCTCACCCCCACCCCCCCTCTCTTCCCACGCCTCCTCCCCCCCAAGCCCTCTCCCTCCCACACATCTCCCGATGTCCCTGCTCTCAAATGTTGTGTTTGTGTGCTTCCCCTTCTCTCCCCATCTTGCCTAACGCTCCCCCTTTTTATATACTTTGTTTGCCTGTTTGATTTGCTTGTGTGATAAATGTTAGCTCTTTCACGAGCATCGATTCTGTATACAAAAAAGGGTTATTTTCAAACATCTTGTTTTGCTTTCTCCCACTGCTGACTTCGTCATGTTTTTTTTATCTTCCTTGCCATCATTACCTCTGCCACCGAAGGTGGATGGAATATACAGACTTGGCATTTAATATGGAATATTTTTTTTTTCTTGACTTGGGTTTACTTTCTGAACTCAGTGTATCAATCTGGTGAGTTTCTTTTACCCTTCGGTGATGTCTTTGTTGAAAGAACCATGTCACTGATTGTCTTTCGCAGCAAGAAGTCAATAACAGGATTATATCACAGGTGGCGTGACAAAATGTAAGGACAGGTACATTTGACGATTGGCTTCACAATCGGGTATATAAGGGTTGTTGCGTTCTGTATTAGTGGAAAACAACTGCTGCATGTCTACAAAAGTTATTGCCGCTTCCTCTGGAGATGGTCCGTCAACTTGACAATGCTGTTTGTCATGGAGTGGTGGCTTTACGAAATTCTGGCATGAAACAGCGTGCTATTGTTCGGCAGTATGGCATCACTCAAGGTCAGGTGTCAAAGATCCTGAAACGAAATGCTCAGAGGGGTGTCCCTACTCCAATACCGAGGCCAGGACGTCCACACAGAACCACAAGGAGAGATGATCGCCAGCTGCACCGGTTAGTCTGCAATGGCCGTACCAAGTCAGCTAATCGGCTTCGGGCTGAGTGGCAGCAACAGACAAATGTGCCTGTATCCAGAAGGCTAGTCAACCAACGACTGGTTCAAGCAGGCTATCGTGTCAGGCGTCCCCTGAGAAAGCCACGCCTGACCAGACAACACAGCCAGCGCCGATTACAGTGGGCCAGAGAGCACAGTCAATGGCAGCCGCCAGCCAGGACACTGGAATCACGTGACCTTCAGTGACGAGTCTAGATTTCTGGTCTATCGTCAAGATGGCCGCGTCCGAGTGCGCAGACAAGTGCATGAAGCCCACAACGAAGATTGTATAGTGCCAAGAGTCCAAGCGGGAGGTGGTGGGGTGACCGTTTGGGCTGCTTTTCATGCAGGGGGCAAAACTGACCTGGTTGTTCTGAATGGAAACCTGAACCAGTTCAAGTACAGGGTCAATCTGGAAGAAACATTGCTTCCATTTGCTCGTGCAGCCTTTCGAGGAAACTTTGTCTTCCAAGATGACAATGCACGGCCTCATCGTGCTCGCATGATCCAACACTTTCTTGCTGACCGTGGTGTAGAGCATATGGAGTGGCCTGCCATGTCCCCGGATATGAATCCGATAGGGAACTTGTGGGCAGAATTAACGCGTCAAATCGACAACTTGGACCAGCAGCCGACCTCTGTGCATGAATTGCAGCAGACTATTGCACTGCATGGCAAGCGATTCCTGTCCAAACCTCGGCAAATCTCGTGAACAGCATGCCTCGACATGCACGTGCTCTCCTGAATGCTCGTGATGGTTAAACGAAGTACTGAACTGTAATTTTACTGTCCGTAATCCCAGTCATAATTTAGCTTTTGTTTTTGTTGAAAAAAAATTTGGCTAATGTGCAAAATAAAGAGATACTTCTGGAAAACGTACAGAAGTTTAACACAGTACTGTCCATGAATTGAGTTCGATATCAGTTTACATCACTTTCAAGGATCAATTTATTTGCTTCGAAATGTCAAATGTGGTTTTTGTTTCTTTTAAAGGTCACATTAACAAAATCTAGAATAATTTCAACATAATTCCAATGAACTTTTGGTTCTAAGTCATCTTGAAAAGTAAGTTCACCCCCACAAAAAAAATATTCCATATTAAATGCCAAGTCTGTATGTTTCCAACCCTGTCTGTCTGATGTGAACAGGATATCTCAAAACGTTGCGGACAGATTCTGACGAAATTTGGTGGAGAGGTTGGGTATGTGACACGGACGAAAATATTCGATTTTTGGTGAAGATCTGGATCCGGATCCAATAATTTTTTTTAGAGTGATTCTTCACCATGGAGATATCGCGGAAAAAAACGATATATAGCATGATATCTCAAAAAGTTTCAGACGAATTCAGACGAAACGTGGTGGACATGTTGGGTTTGTGGCAAGGAAGAATTGATTCAATTTTGGTGAAGATCCGATGAAGAAGTTTTGAAAATGCTAAGTGATTCTGCACCACTGAATGAAAGGGCCAAAAACGATATATAGCATATCCCAAAAAGTTATGGACGACTTGCGACAAAACTAGGTGAACGAGTTGGTTGGGTGACGAGAACAAGCCAATTAGATTTTGGTTCTGCTCCGAATCCAGATCCGGCCTATCAGTGGGATACAAAACATAAACTGATCAGCCTGTCTGAGGTATGCTCTCCATGGAGTACTATTCTAGTTTATATTTTAAGTTTTTTTTCAGCAACCATTACCTCTAGGTCTTTGTCCTCCATTTTATATTTGTATTTTTTGGATTCTCATTAGCTTTTGGCTTCAGTTTACTCTTTAGAATTGCTCCATTTATCTCGTTTCCTTTCTTAGTTGGTCTCTCTGTGTCATTCGTCTCCGTTTTCATGGTGGTACTTCGTCTTTGTCTGCAGGGCCTGGTTAGTCCTTATGGCATTGTTTGCCTGTTACATTTTCTCAAATGAACAGTGCCTCTGCAAAGCAGTCAGTATCGATTTTCTTCAAGGGGGGATGATTTTGGTATTATTCTTCTGAGAGCTTCTGAGTGTGTTTGTCATGCTCCTTCTGAAAGGCTCCTGCTGTTGTTACATGTTGATCGTGGAGATGGTAAAGTGTATATAAATAAATTCATAAATAATTTGAGGTAGTATGTCGATATTGGAGATGGTAAAGTGCATATGGAATAAATAAATAAAGGTGACATGTTGATTGTATCTCTGCTCACCTCTATCAACCATCCACCCCTTAATTGATCCTCAGGTGGCATGTGTTTGCCAAATATCCACCTTTTTATGAACCAGCCATCATCAGATTTATTTGCATAATGGCTAGAGCGTCCGTTCTGAGTCTGGTCGGCCAGTGGTTCAATTAAGACTCCAGCTGAATTGTACCAAAGACTGTAAAAATGGTCTGTGCTGCCTCCTCACTTGAAGCTCAGCATTTCAAGGAAAGAACACGGATAAAATCCATTGGTTGGCATCCATGAACCCCCTCTTTCACCTTGCTGATTACCCATTCGACAGGAATATTTTAATTACAAGTAGTTTATGTTTATTGATGAGCGGACAATTGAAAAAAATTATCAGGTACCTGGAAGTTTGTTATTGGTTGGATTGACCTTTTTTCTTTTTTTCTTTTTTGTATACAGGATCGAGGCTCGTGAAAGAGCTAACATTAATCACACAAAAAGTCAACCGACACATAAAACACAAAATAAGGGGAGCGGAACACTAGATGGAGAGAGAGGGGGAAGGACACAAACACAACATTTGAGAGCAAGACACCAAGAGAAATGTGGGAGGGGGAGGGCTTGGGGGGAGGTGGTAGAGGTTTCAAACATATCAACACTGCGAGGACTTCCAGGAAAGAAGTTGGAATTTCAAAAAAAAAAGTGTATCTGGGGTGAATTCGTGGGGGTAGAAAAGATCAAGGTTTTGGATGGGGGAAGATTAGAGATGGTGGTGAACAGCTGTTTTAAAGACCTGGAGGGAGGGGTGGGATTGAAGGGAGTGGGAGAGTTTGTCCCAGAGGCGGGAGAAAAGGGGAATGAAAGAGTGAAGATGAGCAGAGAGCCTAGATTTTGGCAGTTTAACCATAACAGGGTTGCCGGCAGATCTTGTGCGACCTCTAGGAATATTAGAGGGACAGAGCACAGAGAGAGCTGGGGGAGCAAGGCCGGAGAGGAGTCGGTAGAAGACAGAAAGACCACCAACCTGCCTGTGGTGAGTGAGTGAAAGGCCCTCGGAGATAGCTTCATCGCAGGAGATTCCAATGATTCTGAAAGCTTTGGTTTCAACAGCATGAAGCCGAGCTCGGTGTGAGGAAGGAGCACCGGCCCAGAGGGGGGAACAGTATTCCATTGAGCTGCGGATGAAAGCCTTGTATGTGGTAGGGAGCTCAGGTGTGCCAAGGAAGGACTTCGCACGACGGAGGATGCCCAGTCGGCGACTGGCTTTGGAGGCCAGCTTGGAAATGTGGTTTTCCCAAGAAAGATCATGGCAGATAGTGAGACCCCAAAGCTTGAGTGACAGAACTTCTTGGAGAGGATTGTTGAGAAAGTCGATGGGAGGGTTTTCCAGTCGGTCTTTTCGGAGAGACATAGTAAGAGTGTGGGATTTGTCAGGATTGAAAGACATGTTCCACTTGCTTGACCAGTCTGTGATTTTGTCCAGGTCTGCAGAGAGTGAGGAGACTGCAGATTGCCGATCTGAGGGATGAGGAATGGAGCGGCAGATAGTGGAGTCATCAGCAAAGAGATCGAGAGGATTTTCCAGAGAGTCGGAGAGATCATTGATGAAGACCAGAGATAGCACAGGGCCCAGAACACTACCTTGGGGAACTCCAGCCAGAACAGGAAGGGGGAGATGAGAGAAATCCATTCAGGTCCACGCGTTGCCTACGGCCAGAGAGGAAGTCTGCAAGCCATGAGTGGAGATTTCCATGGATACCATAGGAGGAGAGTTTGGTGAGCAGAGCTGAGTGCCAGACCGTATCGAAGGCACATGATATGTCAAGGGAGACAGCTCTGATTTCCTATTTGGCATTGAGGACCTCCATCCATTGTTGAGACAGCAGAAGCAACATGTCCAGAGTAGAATGACCTGGTCCGAATCCAAATTGATGATCCAAGATCAAGCCATTGGAGAAGAGGAAGAATTTGATATCCGAAGCAATGATGGATTCCATGACTTTGTTGATAATTGGGAGCAGGCTGATTGGTCTGAAGTTGCAAGGATCTGTTTTTGAACCTTTTTGTGTAAAGCGGTAATGTTTGCTGATTTCCAAGATGCTGGCAGATGAACTTGAGCAAAAGAGAGGGTGAAAAGAACAGAGAGAGGGTGAGATAGAGCGGCAGAGCAGGATTTAAAGACCCATGCGCTGATGTCGTCTGGTCCAGTTGCAGAATCAGAGTCGAGGTTTGACAAAAACTTCTCCACCTTGTCAGGAGAGAAGGACACAGAGTCCAGGAGCAGTTGGGTTCGACTGGGAAAGGTGAGAACAGAGAGAGATGGGTTTGGGACACAGGATTTTGAGGCAAACACAGAGTTGAGGCATTCGGCTTTATCACGTGCGGTGTCAACTGTGTAGCCATTTGAGGTAAGGGAGGGGATGGAGGGGGAACAAACACCAGAAACGGATTTGACCAGTCACCACCAGGATTTGGAGGAAGGAGACAGGTTTGAGAGTTCAATCTTGAGTGTGGAGAGATAGTGCTTCCTGGCACTCCTGAGGGTAGACACACACTTGTTCCGAGCTTGGTGGAAGGAACTGAGATTGCCTTCAGTTGGATTTGCCTTCCAAGAGGCAAAGGCAAGTTGTTTCAGGGCAACTGCCTCACCACAAGATTCAGTGTACCATGGACGGGAGGAAGGGTACGACAACTGAAGACGAGATGGGATAAATCTGTGCACGAGAGACAGCAGTTTGCTTGGAAGAATTCCCAGGAAGAATTGATGTCAGAGGCATTAGAGATGGGAGACCAGTCCAGATAATTGATGGCTGCTTGCAGACCTTGCCAGTCAGCCTGATTGAAATGCCAGACTCATCGGCACTGAGGAGGCTCTCAGAGAATGGCCAGAGAGATGTCCACTTTAACAAGCACATGATCAGAAGAACCTATTGGAGCAGAAGAAGAGCAGCAGACATTTGCAGGGATGTTTGTCATAACCAAGTCTAGAAGAGAAGATACTCCATTGACTGAGATCCGGGTCGGGAAATTGACAGATTGTGTCAGTCGCCATGAGTCACAGAAGTCCTTTGCTGAGGTGCCATGGCTGGTGAGAGAGGAACCCACACCCAGCCAGCTGGCATGATGACAGTTGAAGTCGCCACATATGAGGAAGAGAGAGTTTGGATGAGTTGATAGAAGTTGGTCCATGTTGTCAGACAGCGAAATGTAAATGGAGTCATCACTGTTTGGAGGACGGTACAGAACACATAGGAACAAAAGGTTGGAGCGGAGAGGAAGCCGTAGCCAGAGGTACTCCTGGGGGTGGGGTGGAGAGAGGGCAGTGCAAGGAGAGTGAGGAAGAGAGTTTGTGATAAAGATAGCCACCCCACCACCAGGACGAGGCTCAGGTCTATCATACCAGAGGAGGGAGTAACCAGGAAGAGATATTAAGGATTCAGAGACATCTTGAAGGAGGAAAGTTTCTGTTAAGCAGATTAAGTCTGTATTGTCAGAAGCAACCTGAATGGAAAGATCAATCAGGTTTGAGCGAAGGCCCCGGATGTTTGAGGTCCATACCGTCAATGAGGAGAGAAGGGGAGCATCGGGTGCAGGACAGGGGAGGGGAGGGGTAGGGTCAGAGGAAGGATGAGAGGGGGATGTAGGGAGAGCAGTTGATAGTGTGTCAGAGATTACAGAAGAGTTACAAGAGAGGGAAGGATGAGGAGGACGAAAGGTTTGATGGTGATGGGATGAGGCACAGTGAGGGGTTGTTTGAGGGCGGGGGGGGGGGGGGCAGAGGAAAGTAGAAGGTTGGGGGAGGTGGAGGTATGAGATAGAAGAGAGACGAAGTGGGGAGGAGGCAGCTTTGAGGAGGAGGTGGGAGGGGGGAGAATTTGGGAGGGATGGTTGGGGGGGAGATTTGAAGGTGAGGGGTTGGGGGGTAGTTTTGAATGGGAGGGGCAAGGGGGGAGTTTAGGAGGGGAGGGGCAAGGGGGGAGATTTGGAGGGCAGGGGCAAGGGGGGAGATTTGGAGGGGAGGGGCAAGGGGGGAGTTTAGAAAGTGGATGATTAATGAAAGATGAACATCGATAACAAATTGGGTTTATTGTGATTTTCAAGTTAGCGATCCGTTTAAGAACGATGGAGGAGGGGTGGAATGAATGTGAATTTAGAGCATGTAGTGATTTAGAGTTATAAGAGATTGAATATTTTTTTGAAATGGAATGAGTTGGAGAGGAAATTGAAAAAAGCCTTTTAAATATGAAGAAAAACAGCGTGTTGTAATAAACCACTGAATAAAACACTGCAGGGGAACGTTTAAACATATTTAAACAGAACCGTGAAGAACAATCTAATATTCACAAAAATACCAACAGGGAGAGGAGGCCGAGAGGGACAACCACTAGTCACGTGAACAGGGGAAAAGGTGGAAGGCAAGGAGATAATGGGGGCTGGGCAAGACAGCGCACCTGGGCAGAAGCACAGGATGGGACAACTTCACACGTGGAGAATAGGAAATAAATGTTGTTGTTTTTTTTGTTTGTTTGTTTTTTTGGGGGGGTGGGGGGAGGTTAAAACGTGAGACAAAGAGTAGATGTAAGGGGAAGTTTGGGGGAGAAAGGGAAATATAAAAACCTAGCAAAAACAGCGAAGGAAGAAACAAACTTCGACGGGGGACAGGGGAAACCTGAGGCTGCAAGGCCGCAACACTCGTGGCAAACAGAAACGATTAATTTATGAAAGATCAACACCGAGAAACTTCAAAAAGGGACACACTATAGGTTCACACACCGAAAGATAAATACAGTTTCGACAAAATACAATTGTGAACAATGACTTCACTTTGAAAACGTGGAGAACGTGTGCAGCTTTGAAAATCCCTGCCGTCGTCTCCAAGATCTCGCCAGATCTGTCAATTCATTCTGTTTCTCGGTGTATTACCTCCGCCGCCAAAGGTAGATGGAGGTTATGTTTCCACCCCTGTTTGTTGGTCTGTTTTCCTGTCTGTGTGTCTGAGCAGGATATCTCGAAAAGTTATTGACAGATTCGGATGAAACTTGATGGACAGTTTGGGTGTATGATAAGGAAGAATTGATTATATTTTGGTGAAGATCCAGTTCCGGATACTAGAATTAAAAAAGTGATTCTTCACCAATGAGTGATACCTACAGTCACGTGAAAAAGTAAGTATACCCCATGTAAAGTTTTGACTTTTTCAACATATTTCAACATACAGCTATTTGATCTTCATTTCAACAATATTGATAGATAAAGGTGACATAATATAACAAATATCATGAAAGATTTACATTTTGTAGTCCATTGTATAATTTAAATAACCATAAAGGCAAATTTTGCATGTGGAAAAAGTAAGTAGCCAACCTGGCTACTGGTAAGCCAACCCAGGGTTGGCAACCCTGGTAAGCCAACCTGGTGTTGGCTTAGCGGTTAAGGTGCCGGCTTGGAATCCATGGATCCTGGGTTCGAATCCCAGTCGATCGCTGAATTAACGCCAGGAGGGTTGACTCAGCCTGTCATCCTTCCGAGGTCAGCAAATTGAGTACCAGCTTGCTGGGATGAATGATCCCGGTGTGTACCCTGGTTTAGAATAGGTACACCGTATCCCTGCGCATCGTACGAGGCGACTAAGGGTTGGCGCCAGGAAGGGCATCCGGCCATAAAAACATTGCCTCAAACAGGGAACCATGATTGTCATGGGGCCCGCAAGGCTAACCCCTGCTCTAGCAGGGAAAATGGCCTTAAAAACGATCATTCATATATTCATTCATATCACCTTTATCGATCAATATTGTTGAAATGAAGATCATATAGCTGAATGTTGAAATATGTTGAAAAAGTCAAAACTTTACATGGGGTGTACTTAGTTTTTCACGTGACTGTATGTGTCTGTGCATGTTTTCATGTTCAATGTGTTAGCTCTTACACGAGCCCTGATTCTGTATCCAAAAAAAACAAATCAAAAAAAAACCTCAGATATCGAGAAAACACCGAAATTAATGGGAACATAATCATTCTTGTGCCGAGGATAAGGCAGAATTGGGAACGCAACAGGACCAAAAGCAATTTGAGCAACATAACAGACCTGGTTGAATCATCGATTCTTGTGCAGCATGTCGCTGCTGGTTTTCATCACTTCTGGAAGTGAAGCTGTGTGGCTGATGCAGTGCCCCTTGTAGGTTATGGCAACAATTTGAATTTGTTTGGGATGTCGGCGATAACTCGCCTTGTCTTCACGACGGAAATCATGGGGTCTTTAACATCCACCAACAGCCAAAGCCGATTGATATTTCCCGTGATTCGTCCTTCCAATAGACAGAACACGCATTGATGCACACCTCTGCATGCAAAACACAAGGATGACAGTTTTATCACTCGATCCTATCGAGATTCAAACCCACGCTCAATAGCTCAAGCTATCTTAAGCATACTTTATCTCCAAGCTATCTTGAGCATACCTCGATGCTATCTTGAGCATACCTCGATGCTATCTTGAGCATACCTCGATGCTATCTTGCCAGCCGACTTATATGACAGAGGTCGTATGATCAAGTAGAAACAAATTTAGAACTCACGTGAGAAATTTGAAGGTTATGATAAATTGAGCATTTTATAAAATTATATTCATGAAATAAATCCAGGCGAATACAAAAAAACAACAAAAAAAAGCATTTTGTAAAAGATGCAACTGCTGTACGATCACACAAGTTGAGATATATTTCCCGTTTTTCCAAGGTTGGTGGTTCATCACTTCATTACTGCACAAGTATTGCACAGTTATAAGATACTGTGAAACCAAGTGTTAAGCATCCCGAATATTGCAAGAATGATTGTCAACTCGGCCGACAATCAAAATCACATGGAAGGAAGCAATTTTCAGAGCCACCGAGCCTTGTAGAATACCGATTATCTAAAAGTGGTCAGCCCCGTTAGCACTACCAATGCCATTGTATTTGAACACATCTAGAGGTTAAAATGTGCAGGTCTAGCTATGACATGGACCAGCTACCCCATCATTAGCTCAAATAGATTCAATTAGAAACAGCATGATAACAAATCCAGGATACAATGCAAATGCAAAAAATAATAATAATAATCAAGGTTAAAGTCACCTTGAGCCCGCCCAGTGGAAGGCGCATATACCCTCAGTGTAAGCAATACACATGTTCAAAACATATGGATGTCAGCTCTCAATGCTTCAAAATTAATTAGGCCATTGAAAAAAGTGGTGAGAACCATCAGAACACAAAATGCACAATTACAATCTTCTTCGAGTTAGGGCTTAATAGTGCAGATGAACCCCATTCAGGCCTCAACGTAAGCACAAGTGGCAGTCTTGGTGAAGGAAACATCTGATTATTTGGCTCCTTAATCGACTGTGCTGTGATCACAAGGACAGGCAATCACAAAAATCACTCGATCGAGTTGACAGCCGAGACGTCTCAACAAAGCTCATCGAGGGCGTGATGCCCATTTCGAAGAAAGGTAATAAAAAAAGATCAGCACAATATGGTGTCGACATCTCGTATGATATCCAATAAGAATGGAGAAATCAGCCTTGTCAATACACTGGTAAATGCTTTTTGATTGATTACTCACTTCTCCAGCTAAATATTTCTGCAAAGTCTTATTCTGATGTATCAAACTCTGTTACAGAGCGTCGGTGCTGTAGAAGCAGTTTCTTGGTAAGGATTATTCTGGGTAGTTTGCCATTGCCTTGCCAGCATTAGTTAGCGCAATTTATAATTTGTTCAGTGTGCCAGCGGTAGCTCACCTACTTTTTTTGAAGGACATCGTGGGATCTTTAATGTCCACCAACTAATACCAGGAGATGGGACGCCAGTTTAATGTCCATCCGAGGAAAGGCACACACATTGATGAATCATCCTGCCTGCGAAACACCTCGTAGACAGTTCATAGGTGGGTCGGGATTCAAACCCAGGCTAGGCATCATAGAGGTGAGTGTTTGTGCAAGTATGAATGAGATATTGTGCATTAGAATGCTCAATTTCATATTTTTATTCAAATCTGAAGAGATTATTCCTAAATTATCCTTAAAGATCATGGAGGAGACGTCTATAAATGTATCTAGATATGAGATGACAATATTAAGGGAGAGAATACAAGTTCGGGTGAGGGGGAGCTGTTTGGCATTTCCCAACCACACTGAGGCCTCATTAAACAACATTTTGGTTACATGCAATTTAATTTTTGTTGTGAGCAGCCAAGTCTATGTCTCTGTTTCTCTCTGTCTGTCTTTTACCTCCACCACTGAAGGTGTGCGGAGGTTATGTTTTCACCCGTCTGTTTGTTACTTGCAAAATCGAAGATTTTTCAAGTATATTGGTCGGTTGCGTTTGTGGTTCTGTCTGTCTGTTTGTCTGTCTGTCTGTTTGTCTGTCTGTTTGTCACCGGCCTACAGGTCACAATTCAAAACCGATCGTCACGAAACTTCACCAAGTCGTATAGGTCGTCCCAATTGAGAAGCCTATTGAGTTTGAGGTCAAAGGTCATCTGGAGGTCAAATTTCTAAAATCGCCATTTTAAATCCGATTGACTTGAAAATTGAATAGCATTTGTATATTGTCACTAAATTGGGGAATGAAGTATTTTTGAGGTCAAAATGTCAAAGGTCAACTCAAGGTCAAATTTTTAAAATCATCAATTTTCATCTGAAAAGCCGTCAATTTTCAACCGATCGACTTGAAAATTGAACAGCATCTGCATATCGAGTCACTAAATTGGGAAACATGCTATTTTTGAGGTCAAAAGGTCAAAGGTCAACTCAAGGTCAAACTTCCAAAATCATAAATTTTCATCTGAAAAAACAACCGTCAATTTTCATCTGATCGACTTGGAAATTGAACAGCATTTGCAAATTGTGTCACTAAATAGGAAAACCAACTCTTTTTGAGGTCAAAAGGTCAAAGGTCAACTCTAGGTCAAACTTCCAAAATCATTAATTTTCATCTGAAAAATCGTCACTTTTCATCCTGTTGACCCGAGCTTTGATGAAGATCGTAAATTTTAATCTTCATTAAATGGACAATTTGCTGTATCAATGGAAACTTTTGGGGGGGGGGGCGGATTTTGCAAGTATCGTGCTCTGCATGACGTCTTCTTGTTTGTTTATTTGTTTGTGTGCAGGATATCTCAAAAAGTTGTGAACGCATTCGGATTGGGTGTGTGACAAGGACTAATTGATTCGATTTTGGTGAAGATCCGAATCTGGATCCGGATATGAGAATTATTATTTTTATTTTTTTTAAAGCGTTTCTTCACCATTGAGAGACGGGGCCAAAAACAATACCTAGCACGATATTTCAAAAAGTTGTGGCCGAGGCATGACAAATCTTGGTGGATGAGTTGGTTAGGCGACAAGAACAAGCAGATTAGATTTTGGTTCAAATCGTGGCGGAGGTACGCACTCTAATGAGTGCCCTTCTAGTTGTCTCTGATTTTACCTCCGCTTCTGAAGTTGGACGGAGGTTATGCTGTCACCCCTGTTTGTTTGTCTGTCTGTCTGTGAGCAGGATATCTCCTAGAGTTGTGGACAGATTCAGATGAAATTTTCTGGACCGGTTGGGTGTGTGACAATGACGAATTGGTTAGATTTTGGTGGAGATCCGAATCCGGATACGAGAATTTTTTTATTTTCTTCAGTAATTCTTCACCATTGAGAGATGAGGCCAAAACGATATATAGCATGGTATTTAAAAATGTTGTGGATGGATTATGACAAAACTTGGTGACCGAGTTGGTTATATGACAAGAACTAGCCGATTAAACTTTGGTTCTAGGCAGCAGACCTGGCTTATCAGTGGGATATAAAACAAACTATTCAGCCAGGTGGAGGTACACGTTCTACCGAGTGTCATTCCAGTTGTCTCTGTTTTTCTCTTGCTAATGTAGGCGTAGGAATTCTTTCATATCGTTTTAAATTTATACAGAATGAAATCATAACCATATTTCAAGAAGTCTGAGTGTTTGTTTGTTTGACTTATATGCACTCTTAATTAAACTGTTGGATGGAACAAGTTTAAAACCGATTGTACTCAGGGTGTGCCCAGGAGGTTTTAGTTGGTAAATATAATTCAAAGTCCGAGGGTATCAGGGTGTGGAGGGCACCCAGATTGTCTCTACGTAAATACTGTATGTATGGCATAGCGCCGCCTCTCGTGGGAGTCATACTAAAACTAAACAAGTCATACTAAAATATGCCAATTCCCTACATGAAAACCAAACAGTAGAAATGGGGGGATTAATTCCTCTGAAAAGATGGCTACTTCGCTAATATTGATAAATTATGATGTTGTGAAGCAATGTAGGGATTATTTTGCCAATTGTGGCTGGGCCATAAAAAGCACTTCAGAAAGTGGCAGCCACACACGATTAGCACAGCATCGATTAGAAAATTATATAAACTTATAATCAGTCTTAACATCGTGCTTATACAGACACATAATCTTCCATACCGACTTGCATCTCACAAATGTCATGGAGAAGAGGCAAACATTTATAACCTCTTGAGAGTGTCAATGGGTATGCTTTTATAACAATCGTATTTCATGTAACTGAAGTGAAATCTTCAATAAATCAAACGTAGTAATATTGTTATATACAAACGACATATTGCAGGTCGTGTGGTATTACCAGTCAGTAGTTTACACGAATGATGAACATTACTTAGGCATTAAAAAAAATGTATAAATATGCAGACAGACAAATACCTGATAAATTGAGGCATTTGCCCAGCTTGTTCTTACAGAGGGATAAAGTGGAGAATCAATCTGAATTTCCCTGATGGAGGGGTGAAGCATGCTAATCCACTCTTGATAATCATAAGGAATGCAACTTGTCCATAGAGTTAATTTGAAATGACAGACAAAATGCAAAAACTCCTTTTGGTTGACTTGCATTCCTTACGACACATCCTATAAAAACTATATCATAATTCAGTAATAATCACTTCAAAAACTTTGCTTCTAAAAAAAATGTATGCGACTTTCTTGGACTAATATCCTCACGTTCACTGCACACCCCCGCACGACCACTCCAAGCCCATATTTCATAAAATAAATCAAACAAAGAGCTCACATGTTTTTGTAAGTGATACAAACAAGCATATAAATCAATGTTAATGAGTCTGCTTCAGATGTCTTGTAAATACACCAGTACTGTATCTGCTTCTTGATCGATTACCCACTTCTCCAACTAATTGTGCAGACAGGGCTGACATGATGGACGAAAGGTACACATGCTCGCTTCTAACCTGTCAAGCCTGGGTTTGAATCTCAGCCCAGCTGTGAATTGCCATCCTGGTGTTTCACATGCAGGGAGACTCATCACTGTGTGTACAGTCCATCGGATGGACATTAAACTGGGCGTCCCTTCTGCTGGCATTAGTCGGTCGGCATTAAAGATCCCATGGCATATATTAATGCGAAGATTAGGCGAGTTATTGCCGGCGCCATGAACAAATTCCAAATTCCTGTTATTACCTACAGAGGGCATCAGGGGCATAGCCACGCCCTCAGCCAATGATGCTACTCCACAACTTTGTGCTGCATACAAAAGAAGACTGTGCAAATACGGATGAGATATTGTGCAGCAGAATTCCCGATTTGTTTATTTTATTTTATTTTGAAAATGTGGAGACATTATTTTACTAAAGATAATAGAGAAGATCCATCCTTAAATGAAACTGAAAGCAAATGAAAAGTGAACCATCCTTCATTAAATGAAAAGCAGCTCACTGCTTGCAACACACCTATGGCACAAGTTACAACACCAGCATACAATCAATAATCTTTGCTACCATTACACGTTCCTCTGCGGAATACCATTGGAAAGTGTAAAACAAATAAATAAAAGGCTCACAAACATGAGTCTTTGGTAAGCTTTCCAAAATAAAGCACTGTCTGCAAACTATAGGCTGGAATCTCAGGTTCTGACCTTTTTGTTTGTGTGCTTACATATTTTGATGCTGATGGAAAAGCTGAAATTATTACAAAAAAATCATTTGTGACATTTTTGACAACGTTGCGCCACCCGATGTGTTGCAGTACTGATGAGCAGAATACCGTCGTGTACCCGGGGTTAAGACCCCAAGAGGATACATAGCCGAAACGAGCTTTACTCCGAGGCGTATTCCCAACTTGGGGGTAGTGACACGCGCGGGAAGGTTCGAAGTCTTACCTGATCGGAAACACATGCAGGGGTTAATGCAAACCCACAAACACAAAGACGGGACAGCAAAATCCACAATACAAGAAAAGTAAAATTCGACAAATAATGATTTAAAGACAATAAATCCAAAGACAACTAGATGGTATTCATACAATACTTACCCTGCGCAGTCAACTTGGTGTGAGTCAACTTTTATTTTTTAACGTTTCTTTTTTTGTGATCCAATATGGCTGCCAGACCACGTGAGCGATGACATCATAAATTTATATTCTCTAAATAATTGTTGCATAGATCATGCTCAATAAATTTCAAACTGATCAGACTAAGCGTTGTCCCTGTCGAATTATGACATCATAATTATGGCACCGCCATAATTATGGCATAATTATGACATCATCATTAATAACACCTATTCCCCATATGGAGTTCTTTACAATGAGCCACGTTTAAATTTTCAAAATGCTGACACGGCACACACTTTACTTTACTGAAATGCAGACACAAATGTAATATTTTCGTCAAAAATTTCATTACTTCATTACATCATCATTAATAACACCTATTCCCCATATGGAGTTCTTTACAATGAGCCACGTTTAAATTTTCAAAATGCTGACACGGCACACACTTTACTTTACTGAAATGCAGACACAAATGTTATATTTTCGTCAAAAATTGCCGGAATTTCGCCAAATCTGTTTTGGTCATGTGTTAATATACCTCAGCGATTGACAAATCTGAAATATGAATTTTATTTGAGGTCAAAATGACCCCGTGAGGTCGCTCCATACTTTGCCTGCTCGTCATGTGCAGTGTGATAATTAATTCCATGCCCGCTCTAGAAGACTTCTTCTTCATGCAATAACAACTTCTAGCTTCCAGACCGTACATCCAATCATCTTGAAATTTTGCACACGTTACACTTCCTTACCTCTACTATAATGTAAAGTTTCACGTCTATCTGCCAAACGAAAGCAGTTCAAGTCATACGTTTTTTAATATTTTCATATAATTATCTATATCTGCAAACCACGTGACCTATCGCAAATTCCAAAAGGTACTTTTAGTAGACTGATATGCTGAACACATCTGTGAAGTTTCCCCTCGATAGGATCAAAAATGATGGAGGAGCTTTGTTTTAAAAGTTTATGCTTAAAAACGTCATAACTCCGAAACCATATGACGCATGGCGTCATGCTCAGTGACTTTTTTGTTTGTCATGGGTATGCGATTCTGCCTGCAAAGTTTGGCCTCAATCTGTTCAGTCGTTTAGGAGAAAATTGGATATAGTGGTTTTTCAGGCTTTTCACTCAAACCAATATGGCGTCCGAACCACGTGACCTACGACATCATTATAATTTTATTTCTGCATCAATCTATACTGAGAAGATGCTCAAGAAATTTCATCCTGATCGGATAAAGTTTTTTTACTTGTCGAATTATGACGTCATAACGGCGGCACCTATGACGTCCTCATTCACATATGTTATTCCGCATGGAGAGTTCTTTGCAATGAGACATGTCTCAATTATTTCTGTGCAGCGGTTTTTGAGATATAGAGGTGCAAAGTTTTTTGTTTTTTCCAAGATGGCGCCCATACCACGTGACCTGTGACATCATAATATTCACTAAAATATTCTACAGGAGGAGGCCCTCATATGGTGAAAATTTAATGTCAATCGGACCAACGGTTGCCGACAAAATGAATTTTAAAAATGCAGACACGCGCGCACGTACCTGAATGCTTAACCCTGCCTGTCGCTTCGTGAGTGCAGGGTAATAAAATGTATGTGAGGTAAAAAAAAAAAAAATCCTAAATTGAGACGTCTCCATCAGACTCGTATACAAACAAGGGGAAATCGAAAGTAAAATAAAATAATTAACGCTTTGGTAATCGGCCGGCACTCAGCTTTGCGTCCCCAAATAGCTGGTCTGGTCACTCGTCACCTCCAAACCACCACGCGGGAAACACACAAAATGGCGTGGAGTCGCGCTCCTCAACATCCAGAGGAAACGCGACACGGACCCAGTCCACCGCCGACGTCGATCCTGTGCCTTGTAGTTCCAACTGTCCCGAACCTCTGTTTCTCACCAGCCCTTTCCCAAGAGCGCACACGAACCATACGCCTACGACCAAGCCGGAACAAGGAGGAAATGCGACTGCCCACGATCAAAGCCAGGACCAGAGGAGAGCAGGATGGCATGACCGAGTCCTTTTTTCCCTTCACTCTCGAATCTTCCACGATGACGTCACACTCTGTCCAATCACCGCGCGCCACTCAATTATGAAGGTCGGGGCGTGACCTCCTCGTTACGAGTCCAGAGCTCGTTCGGGAATGTTTGGATGAAGTCCTCAACGATGGAGGTCCTCAACACCAAACAGGAAATTAGAGCTGTCTCCCTTGACATTTCACGTGCCTTCGATACGGTCTGGCACCCTGCTCTGCTCACCAAACTCTCCTCCTTTGGTATCCATGGAAATCTCCACGCATGGCTGGCGGACTTCCTCTCTGGTCGTAGTCAACGTGTGGCCCTGAATGGGTTTCTCTCATCTCCTCTTCCTGTTCAGGCTGGAGGTCCCCAAGGTAGTGTCCTGGGCCCTGTGCTTTTTCTGGTCTTCATCAATGATCTCTCTGACTCTCTTGAAAATCCTCTCTATCTCTTTGCTGACGACTCTACTCTCTGTCGCTCCATTCCTCATCCCTCAGATCGGCAGTCTGCAGCCTCCTCACTCTCTGCAGACCTGGACAAAATCACAGACTGGTCAAACAAGTGGAACATGTCTTTCAATCCTGACAAATCTCACACTCTTACAATGTCTCTCCGAAAGGACCGACTGGACAACCCTCCCATCTACTTTCTCAACAATCCTCTCCAAGAAGTTCTGTCGCTCAAGCTTTTGGGTCTCACTATCTGCCATGATCTTTCTTGGGAAAACCACATTTCCAAGCTGGCCTCCAAAGCCAGTCGCCGACTGGGCATCCTCCGTCGTGCGAAGTCCTTCCTTGGCACACCTGAGCTCCTCACCACATACAAGGCTTTCATCCGCAGCTCAATGGAATACTGTTCCCCCCTCTGGGCTGGTGCTCCTGCCTCACACCTTGCTCGGCTTCACGCTGTTGAGGCCAAAGCTTTCAGAATCATTGGAATCTTCTGCGATGTAGTCAACACCGAGGGCCTTTCACTCACTCACCGCAGGCAGGTTGGTGGTCTTTCTGTCTTCTACCGACTCCTCTCCGGCCTTGCTCCCCCAGCTCTCTCTGTGCTCTGTCCCCCCAATATTCCTTCAGGTCGCACAAGATCTGCCTGCAACCCTCTTATGGTTAAACTGCCAAAGTCTAGGCTCTCTGCTCACCTTCACTCTTTCATTCCCCTTTTCTCCCGCCTCTGGAACAAACTTCCCCACTCCCTTCAATCCCACTCCTCCCTCCAGGTCTTTAAAACAGCTGTTCACCACCATCTCTTATCTTCCCCCATCGAAAACCTTTATCTTTTCTACCCCCGGTAATTCACCCCAGAGTCCTTGCAGTGTTCATATGTTTTATTCCTCTCCCACCTCCCCCCAAGTCCTCCCGATGTCCCTGCTCTCAAATGTTGTGTTTGTGTCCTTCCCCCTCTTCCCCCTCTCTTTTGTGTCCTTCCCCCTCTCTCCCCATCTTGTCTGCCGCTCCCCTTGTTTTTTGTGTTTTGTGTGTCGGTTTGTCTTTTTGTGTGATTAATGTTAGCTCTTTCATGAGCCTCGATCTTGTATACAAAAAAAAAAAAAAAAAGTCGAAGGCCGTGAGACGGGATTTACGTGCCGATCGGCAAATGTGCCGGGTTTGTCGGACCTGCAGAAGTGGTGAGCGAATGAGTCCATTTGTTATAGTTGTTGTTTGGCGGGCTTTTTAATTGTATTAACGACAGAGGGAAGAACACAGGGGCAATTACACACTGGGGGTTATCCTTAACCCCTACCTAATTAGCATAGCTCCACACCTAGTATGGAGACACATATACAATCTTATTCTATAGAGTCCCTACTTAGTTACATCAAGGTGGATTCTTCTTCTTCACGCCACTCGGAGCATGCTAATTTATACGATTCTATCTTGGCCAAGGTATTTCATTGTTTACCTCCCACAAACTTAGCAATACCATGCCAACACACCTTACCTTGGAGTGGATGTTAAACATACTGCAGAACAAAACAGGTACGAACATGCTTACGTTACATTGATCTTTGCAGTGTATCATAATTCAAATTATTCACTCATAACTAACTCAACACTTTCCAGGTTGTTTTTGAAGAAACTCTTAAATTTCACACAATAAGTCAGCAAAGTCTCTCTGGGTATATTTCATACATTTCATATGGTCAGACATCTGGCACAAATGTTTGTTATTATCACAGTAGTTTTTGTTATACACCAACTGAATGCTGTATAGACTGAGAGCTAGTCAGAGCTTAATCATCAATTCACACCCAAAAGTTTTGTTGTTCTTAATCGTGTTACATTACCTTGATATCCAACAAAACCCATTTCTTGAGTTCCGCATTTCCGGCGTTTGGAAGGGGCAGACCCTTAAAAACCCTTTTTCAGAAATATTATCTCCCGAGGCTGATTATTATTTTATGACATCTACATTGGATACTGAATACAAAACACATGCATAAGATATGAAAATAATTGGCATTTGCATACAAGAAGGACCCTTATAAGGGTCCAAGATGGGTCTCAAATATAAATTTGCACCCGAGAATTGTTTTGTTGCAAACTGCGCTATTCTAATGGTATAAGACAAAAATGCAATGCAAAAAAATTTCTGAACAGGCACTTTTGGATGAGAAGGCCCCAAAGGCCCTTTAGGCTCGAGGTGTCAGAAAGGGTCTCGGGAAAAAAAATAATTAAAATGCCAAGCCCGAGTAAATTTCTACTTCGAATACATCAGAAAGATGCATGCAAATAATGATTCGGTGCATAAGAAATGTTCATGTTGGTAATTTGCAAATAACGACCCGTAAAAGGGTTCAAAAATGTTCTCAATCAGAAATTTGCGCCCAGTATATAATTTTGTTGCGAGCTGCTCGATTCCAATGATATGAAACAAAAATGCAATGCAAGAAACTTTCTGACAAGAAGGCCCCTTAGACTCGAAGGAGTCAGAAATCGCACTTGTAGTCCCTTACATTCTCCCCTCATCCTCATTGTTACCCTCATATCTTGTTTTTCAGTCTCGGCCAATTTTCTCCCTCTGCTCTGCTGTTGGCATTTCCTCCTTCTCTTTCTGCTGTTCCTTCCCTGATGTTGTGTCCTGATCCATTCTGTGTTCTCGCTCTTACACAAGCCTCGACTCTGTATACCAAAAATAAAATCTCTTCATAATATTTTATTTTCACTGCCTTGGCTGATATTTGCAGCTGTAGTTGTTATTTTCTAGCCCCATTAACTCGAAACGACAATGTTTCCTACCCTCGTTAACCTGACCTAACCTCAATTTTTGCTCTCCTCTATTCCTATTATTAATTCATTGCATCAATAAATTGTTTCCAAGACATCCCATTGCCTCATGGTCATTTCATACCCTACCCATGAACTCACCCTTCCATGAGGCTGAATCTTACAAAGAAAGAATAAAAATAAGTAAAACATTGAATCCAAAAACAGCGTTAATAAAATAACGCAGGCGAATTAAGCATGCAATCAAATAATACTGTGCCATCCAATCAGACTGGAACCTCAAGAAATCAAGTTTATTGAAATAAAGATATATTTACTTCTTACTACTGTCACTGCTATTCCTGGATGAAGATGTGAAGATTTCATGATACCATAACATTCAAAACATTAAATGATGATCAAGTTGAAGTTACAAATACTCTAGCTGTGCTTCTATATTTTGCTCTTCGATCTCGATTCTTCTTTTCCTTTTTTTGCTCACTTTCTGATCCATAATGTTTCATGCTTATATTTCCGCCTCGGGACGTTAGGAGTGCCTCGAGCAATTTTGACAATTCCATTCCATTAATTGGCATACAGTATTTGCTCGCGGTTTCTTTAATCTTATTTCTCTCCCATTTGCAAAGTTTGACGGATGGTTCCATCTGCATCAAATTATCACAGGAAATGAATTTTCTCAATCAAAATATGCCGTAAAGTTGGGGAAACAGGGGTAAAATTAAGAAATGCGGGACCTTTCAAGATAGCTCATCACCAAACAGCTCAGAGTGTGCTACACCTGAGCAATTTTGCTGCCCATTTAAAATTCAGTAATTCTTCAAAATATTTCTCTGGAAAGGCAAGAGGCCCACATTCTCACACTGTGGACACAGTGCCTGACATTCCAAGTTCAGCTGGAATAGTGGGAAAGTGTGTGCTATGACAACACACACCACAATGCCTAAGACAAGCATCACCTGAAAACAAAGCCTACCCTTCCACAGGAAGTATATTGAGGTTAACCTGAAAGGGTCCTCTCCAATCTGCAGTACACTACATTCACTGGATGAATGATGAAATTTTACTGTTGTTTGCGCTAATATCATAGCTGATTCTGTTTTTTTGTCGAATGCAGCTGAACAGATACGAGTTTAGAGTTATCAATAATTTATTGGCCAATTGTGAATATTTGAACCTTGACTGGAAGTTCTAGAAGTAAACAATGCTCTGTAAAGAGTATGGTACATGAAAAAAATTTAAATCGCAAAAATTAATAAATAAAATAGCTGGTTGGAATTCAATAGATTTAATAATTTTCTTGATCAGATTTTACAGTTGGTTTTCTTTTATATAATTACAGGTGAAAACTAGAACAGCACTCGGTAGAGCACATACCTCCACCAGGTTGAACATTTTATGTTATTGTATCCCACTGATAGGCCAGATCTGCATCCGGACCTTAACCAAAATCCAATTGGCTTTTTATTGTCACCTACTAACTCATCCACATCGTTTTGTCATAACCCGTCCACAAAGTTTTGAAATATCATGAAATAAATATCGTTTTTGGTCCGATCTCTTCAATTGTCAATAATCACTTGAAGCATTTTTTTAAAATAGTATCTGGATCCGGATGTGGATCTTCACCAAAATTGAACCATTTCATCCTTGTCACACACCTGACCTGTCCACCAAGTTTCATCCAAAACTGCCCACAACTTTTTGAGACATTGTGCTCATCGTTTTGGTCCTCATGCAGAATCACTTTTAAAATAATAGTAACTGGATCCAGATCCTCACCAAAGTCTCACCTTTTTCACCATGCCCACCTGTCAACGAAGTTTTGATCAAATCCATTCCCAACCTTTTGAAATATAGACAGACTCACAGACCAACACACAGCTGTGAGAACATACATTCCGTCCACCTCTGTTAGCGGAGGTAAAAATAGAAAATGCCCCCGGAGCCTTCTACAGCGGAGGCATAAAAATGCAATGAACCCCAAATTAATGGTTTGTTGTTGTTTTTGCCAATATTTCCAACAGCAACGATGTCCTCCCCTACTTCATACTTTCATCAAAACACTGCATTTCCCCCCTCTCTCTCTCTCTCCTGCAAATAAGCGGCACATACTTATAGCGATCAATAGCATTTCAAAACCTTTCATCATTACATTGGGGAAGATTTTTGTGGCTGCACAACAGATATGGTGCTACCATAAGTCAAAGGAAAGCTGATCATTCCCCAGGTGCACCACAAACTTTGGCTGAGCAAAAACGTTGATAAAACAAAACATCATTGCAAGATCATCATCAGCTAATTAAAACCTTGAAGTGGCTAAGGCAACGATGAAAAACTTGAACATAACTGGTGAAATTCTAACCTGTTATAAACCACATCACAATCAACCATGTCTTGCTACAATCTCTCCTGAAAGAGAAAGACTTGAAAAGTACATTCTTAAATGAAACTGAGAATGCTGCAGAACAGCTATGATATAAACTAATGGAAAACAAATCATGATAATCTTGCGGGGTCAAGATGGCAACGAAAGAATAAAGAACTGAACATTGGTCACAATACAGTACGTATTCACATTGTAAACTATAACGGCACTCGATAGAGCGCATACCTCCACCAGGTGTACAGTTTATGTTTTGGATCCCACTGTTCGGCCTAATCTGGATCCGGACCTGAACCAAAATAGAATCAGCTTGTGCTTGTTACATAATCAACTCATCTACCTAGTTTTGTCATAATCGTTCCAATACTTTTGGAAATATCATGCTATATATCATTTTTGCCCCATCAGTCAATGATGAAGAATCACTTTGAAATAATCAATTTTTAAAAATAAAAAATTCTTGTATTTGGATCTGGATCTTCACCAAAATCTAATCGATTAGTCCTTGACACACACCCAACCTGTCCACCAAGTTTTGTCCGAATCTGTCCATAACTGTTTGAGATACCGTGCTATATCATTTTTATTTTTGTCTCTGTCTCTGTCTCTGTCTATCTATATGGTGAAGAATCACTGTTAAAAATTCTAGTATCCAGATCTGGATGCGGATCTTCACCAACATCGAATCATTTCATCCTTGTCATACAGCCAACTTCGCCACCAAATTTCATCTGAATCTGTCCACATTCGGTCACGGAGTTAATAATCATATTTAACTCTGTTTAATGAATGTCTCCTCTGAACTTTCAAGCAATTGAAACAAAGTGTTTGTCCAGCAAACAACAATCGGATTGCATTCTGGTGCTGAACACTTTGGAGATTCAAGAGGCTGCCAAGTGCATATTGAGCAGCAAAATCTCCCCACTCTGTGCTTAGCAAAATATACCAATCAATCAAATCATTTTATACCCAACATCAAATGCTTTAAGCGGTCTTTTCATTTCACACAATCTTAACTGATTAAGTTCTGACAATTGCCATGGTTCCTGCAGCTTTTATGAGGGTTTTCAACTCATGGTCCAGGGAGAACCCACTGCCAATCCTCTGAGTCTACTATAGCTTACAGTATATAAATTTTTATACCAAGGTCTCACATCATAAGTTAATTGTCTTCCATTTGGAATGGAATTCAAGCACAATATGTGAAAAAGGCTCATACAACAAAATATGAAAGAAGGGCAGAGAAAAAGGGCAATTCTCATTGGTGCTCTGTCTCCAAATCAACAAGATGAATGGATCGTATTTCAACCCCGACATGAGAACAGACCAGCCCATGCTGAAACAATAACTACACAGAGTATAATCGGAAGGTGAAGCAACAACCTGGATCCGGATGCCAATCTTCACCAAAAAGGTAGACAGACAACATTGCAGATGTAACAACGTAACGTTAATGTCATTTGCTTGTTTGTGAAAAGGCAGACCTGTGCAAGCACCTCCTGCCTTCTTCACCCCAACTACCTGTATCTATTTATTCTCTCCACCTATAAGTATCAAATTCCTTCTTTTTTAGCTGACCAACTGTCCTCGAGAAAGGTACAAAAGGGACCCAAAATGGTTTTTACCTGGATAGCATGGCCAGTGGAGTGACAGTAAGAGATCCCATCAACATGGCCACTGCCAACCCTGGAGCCTCCCGCTCAATCACCTCTCGGGTTGCCTGTGAGGGAAATGGCATCAACTGAGTAAGGATGAAAGTATATGAGAAACACATCAAGGTAGAATCACAATTTTAAAAGCATTACATCATAACAAAACATTACTGGGCGACATTTGCTAGAGTGAGATGTGCATGGAAGAAGTTTCGGGAACTGAGTGGCGTAATGACGAGGAGGGGAGTGTCGTTGAAGCTGAAGGGAAAGGTGTATGGTGCATGTGTGAGAAATGTTATGATTTATGGCAGCGAGACATGGGTAATGAACGTAGAGCAGCAACGAAGGCTGGAAAGGATGGAAATGCGAATGGTCCGGTAGATGTGTGGAGTATCGTTGAGAGAGAGGAAGACAAATGATGAATTGCAAAAGATGATAGGAATAGAGCCTGTGATGGATGCTGTGAAGAGGAACAGGTTGAGATGGTTTGGTCATGTGTTGAGGAAGGATGAAAGTGACTGGTTGAGAAGAGTAATGGAAATGAATGTGGAAGGAAGTAGAGGACGGGGAAGACCGAGAAAGACTTGGCTAAAGGTGGTCGAAGAAGAAATGCGGGCAACGGGGTTAACAAGGGGAGATGCAGAAAATAGGGCAAAATGGAGAAGATTGTCATGGGGCCCGCAAGGCTAACCCCCGCTCTAGCAGGGAAAATGGCCTTAAAATGCCTGTTGTATAACAAACACAATTTTTGGCTTCCACCAAAAATATCATTGGGAAAACCGAAGCAGCAGCAACATTAGTTGCCTAAAGTTCAGCTTTGTCGTAGTTTCCTAATGTGCCTGAACAGAAGGGGTTATCCCTGCATTTCCCTTTGCACATTGAACGAGGCATTGAAAGACATTATTGATTTATTTCATAATATAGGTCTTTGGGACTACTTGTCAGTCACAAACCCAACTGCTTCCATTGGGTTTAACAACTCGCTAAACGCAAATCATTTCCTGGAGGGAAACGAGCCATAAAAGTGAGCTCTTGAAAAGCTAACCTCAGGAGTGACGTCTCGGGGAGAAAAACCCGTACCACCTGTGGTGAGGATAAGATTCAATTCCTCTTGATCACACCAGTCAATCAAGCACATCTGTAAAGACAAAGCTTTTAAAGTAATTCCTGAAATATACAAAGGAACAGGTGCATCACAAGTTGAACAACCATAATGGGCACGCATCACCACAAGTGTATGAGGGGAAGGGGGTAATGGCTGCAGCCACAGCAGGCACAAATTGGTCACAGGGTGCAAACTTCTGTGAATGATAAAAAAATGGATGATTCAATCAGTAAACAATGTTTAATAATGCTATAACATGGACCAAAAGGATGATCTGGAAATCGCTTCGCTTTGGGAGAATGTTTTTGTCTAAAAATTAAATTTCAGTTACAAAACTTTGCTGGAGGAGTAAGGTTGTACCACGGGTCAAATTGTCCTAAGCCTCAGATAATATAATGTCCCCATCGTTTTCCCTAGTGAGTTATGTGATTGGTATTGGTGACCAAGCATGATAGATTAACTAATAGTGAATAATAATAATTTATATATAATGGGGGGGAGGGTGGGTGCAATTTGAATTATACGAGCTATATAACCGTAATGTGTAATTATATGCA
>NC_136269.1:106728148-106825648 GCF_964187855.1 Myxine glutinosa | reverse complement strand
TGAATTTGTTTTACAAGATGGCACCCATACCACGTGACCTATGACGTCATAATTAGCACTAAAAAATTATAGGTGCCGAGACGATCATTTGTTGAAAATTTCCTGTCAATCCGACCAGGGGTTGCTGAGAACATTAATTATGAAGTTTTCGGAGGTGCAAAATAGGGCAGAAGAATAATAATAATAAGAAAAACTCTAGCAGTAATAATAGGTTACTCTCCATTTCATGGAGAGTAAACCTAATAATAATAGTAATAAGAAGAAGAAGAAGAAAAAGAATCTTACTATAATTCACCAAATGTCCGTCTGTCCGTTCGCAGGTACCGCAAAAACGGGAGAACCGATCGCAACGATATTTTGGGTGGGTAATCCTGGGACCCCCTGGAGTAAAGTAGGCTGTATTGTTTTCCCAATTTTCCAAATTTCCAATTTTCCAGTTTTTCCAAACACGATGGAATAATATTTACTGATATGAACAGTGATGTGGCTTTTATTGAAATTCTACAAATACTGTTTAGATTTTGATGATGTGCGTGTGATATGATTTAAAGGATGTTTATATAAATCGTTTAAAATATAAAAGCCTTCAATTTCCGATATTTTGCCTTTTCATTTGGGCCTCCCAATCGAAGCCCCACCCATAGGGCGGGTACCGTTGCTCGTAAGAATAAGAAGAAGAACAAGAACAAGAACAAGAATAAGAATAAGAATAAGAATCGCTCCACCAGGTATGTGGGTAACGCCCTGCAAAACCACACGTTGGGGGGAGGGGGTGGGACGACTTTATTGGACAACCAATAAAATTATGAAAGATCTTCAGGTAAAGAATAGATTTATTGCAAAAGGTGATTACACAGACAACAATCATAGGGGCTTACAATTTGGCCTTTCTACTTTTCCTGGACGCAAAAAAATCGTCAATGATGTCATCATACTTTGAACAGATTTCATCCCAAGTATTTCTCAACTGTGACATTGTAGAGTGTAAGCAGCTCTTTTCGGCTTTGAGAAAGAGTGTTTTGCCGATGCATCCGACGGTTACCGGCATAATCAGAGAAGCTCGAAGAGCCACATGCACATTTGAGTAAGTGTCGATGTGTGTTGTTTTGGTTGTATAGCTGAGTGTTTCAGGCCGAGCACATCTTTCCAGCACCGAGTTGAAAGAGTTCTTACAGCAGCTCGTTAGGTTCGACCTCACTTGAATTTGAATCAGTTTGCAGTATATGTTGGTTGTTGCAGCTTTTCTCAGATCATTGTTGCTCAAAGCTATTGTGACTGTGATGGGAATAGAAAGTTGAATGGTTCATGTATGATGCAGCGCAACTGCTCAAACCTGCTCTTCAGTGGGGTCAGGTAAACATCAATCAATAACCATGGAGAAAAATTACTCTGAATTTTTCCTGTGGGTCTGAAACTGTTTTATCTCCAGACCCATATGAAAAGTCCCTGGGTACTGTGGAAGTGTAAATTTATCTATGAATCAAGTGATTTTTATGAGCCACAACCTGTCAAAATCGTGGGTTTGGGACCTGCACACCTCACGACCAAATTTTGTGTAGGTTAATTATCGCTGGCACTCTGACCGAATTTGCTTGCTCGAGAGAAAATGGTAGATCTCCTCTTCATGGTAAATCATTTTATGACTAAGGGTAATATAATTACAGATAGGATGTTTTTTTTTTTTAATAGTGTACTTCCCAAATGATAAATGAAATATATAAAAATGTTTTATACTGAATTTTATAAGTAAAGATATTGTTTTTTCTTGATAAATAATACGGCTGACAGCTGGCATCACAATGTCTGAGAGAATAAATTGGTATTCAGAGCTGTCCATTGTTTGGTAAACTAATTACTATCGAGGCTTGCTTGCAAATGCGCTTGGTAAACAAGTTTTTGTTGTAACTGTAAATAATCGACTCAGTACGAGGTCTGAAACTACCATTGTTTTAAAAAAATGAGATGTAAATATTTGTAAATTATTTACAAGGTGTGTCCCCTGCCACTTTTGCCGACGTGACTTATGGAGGTTGGTAATTCAAGTGTACCTTTTCCTCTTCCCGACTTGCGATCCACTTACAAGTTAATCTAATAAATAGTTTTAAAATGGCGTATGGAATTGTCAACGTTCTCAGTAAATCTTTCAAAAGAACAATAATTAAACATTGAATAAAAAAGCTTATAGTTCATTAGGGTTGATCAAAGTTAGTCTGCTTTTAAGAAGGTGTAGAAAAACCTAAAAGCTTATCCCAAATATCCACCACATACATGGTAGTTGGGTAGACTAGCTATCTCCAGCATTCTGATCCAAGATTTTCTCAGTAAAAATATTTTGCAACAGTATATACAGTATAAGAGTTTATACTTTTTCTTACACTGCACAATATATACATAGGTTTTGTAATGTAATGTTATAATGATATTTGACTTAATAATGTTAAAGATAAGTTTTGCGGTTGACAAAGATGGATTTGGTGTGCTCGTTTCTTAGATAATATTTAGAAGTTTAATAAGTAAATATATAAAGTTTTTTTTGTAGTTTACATTTACATAGTATAAGGTAAGTAAACATGAGTAAAGATATATCCACTTATTTCTCTCAAATGCTTCACATTTGAAGATAGTCAATGAATGACTTTTACATGTCCTTGAAATCTCCAAGCAGAATTGGGAGAATATTGGCACCGCAGAGCCTGGTGCGAACAAAGGAAGGACATATCTTCCTCATTAAGTATATTTTAATATGCATTTCTCAATCTCTCCTCACTCAGTGGGATATCCCTCCCACCCCAATATTTCATTCGACCAATCCCCACTTCCCTCATCCCTCCCACCTACACTTTGCTCAACCAATCCTACTGCTCTCCTCCCCTTTTCTTCATGCGACCAATCCCATCTTTGCTCCTCCCTCTCCACTTTCTCCTCCCACTTTCATCAAGTATAAAAGTTATGACTAGCTTCAAATGTGAGGATTTGTCACTTGATTTGTTGTACTTAGGATTTTCACTTATGTTGTAAATATTGTACTTAGGATTTTCACTTATGTTGTAAATATTGTACTTAGGATTTCACTTATTCTGTATGTTGTACCTAGGATTTGTCACTTGGTTTGTTGACTCTGTATGTTGATTTTGTATACTGTATGTTGACTGTATACTGTGCATGCTACTGTGTATTTGGTGTATCCTTATGATGTTTTCTTATGATGTACATCTCTACTGTACCAGGTTATTCACTTAGGACTTTGATCTAGGATTTTGTTATGAATCTTGCAATGTGCTTTTGTGAATTGTAGTCTGTTCTTCTTGGTTTGATAAGGGTTATTGTTTCTTAATGTGTATTTCCTTGTAAACTAAAGTGATATCCTCCTCGGGAAATAAAATTTGTGATTCTTATTCTGACAAAAGTTTTTGGACATTGAATTCTTGATTCATCTATTACATACTGTCTAAATCATCTTCAACAGTACCATTCAGTATCCTCCAACAGCGAAGAGATATACAGAGCCTAACGAAAGTCTACACCCCTTTCAAATTTTTCACCTTTTGTTGCCTTATAGCCTGGAATTAAAATGCATTAAATCAGACTTTTTCCATCTTTATTTGCACATTGTAACCCACAACTTTCAATTGAAAAACAAATTCTACAATTTTTCAGAAAATGTATTAAAAATACAAAATTAGAATTTCTTGGTTGGATAAGTGCCCACCCCCCATTGTAATAGCATTTTCAAATTATCTCAGGTGTAACCAATCACCTTCACAATCACACACCATGTTAATTGGCCTCCACTTGTGTTAAATTGTAGTGATTCTGATTATTTCAGAATAAAATCAGCGGTTTCTGGAGGTTTCCTCTGCTCGGTTAGTGCATTTCACAAAAAGCCCACCTTGAGGTATGCAAAAAACCACGCCGAAGATTCTGAAGGTGTGTGGCAAACAGTTTTGTGGTCTGACAAAACCAAGATGGAACGTTTTGGCCTAAATGCAAAACGTTACATTTGGCACAAACCCAACACAGCACATTACCCAAAGAACACCATCCCTACTGTGAAGCATGGTGGTGGCAGCATTAAGTTATGGGGATGCTTTTCATCAGCAGGTACTGGGGCACTTGTCAGGATAGAAGAGAAAATGGATGGAGCAAAATACATTAAAATCCGAGAGGGAACCCTGCTGCCTTCTGCAAGAAAGTTGAAATTGGGACGGAAGTTCACCTTTCAGCATGACAATGACTCAAATCACACAGCCAACGCTACACTGGAGTGGATAAGGCACAAAAAGATAAATGTCCTTGAGTGGCCTAGTCAGAGCCCCGACCTAAATCCAATCGAAAATCTGTGGCATGGCTTGAAGATTGCTGTCCATCAACGCTCCCCACTCAACTTGACTGAGTTTGAACAGTTTTCTACAGAAGAATGGGCAAATACTACCCAATAAAGGTGTGCAAAGTTGGTAGAGACCAATCCCAACAGACTCATAGCTGTAATTGTTGTCAAAGGTGCCTCCACCTAGTATTAACTCAGAGGGGTGGACACTTATCCAACCAAAATATTATAGTTTGGTATTTTTAATTAATTTTCTGAAATTTGTAGAATTCGTTTTTCACTAGGAAGTTGTGGGTTACGATGTGTAAATAAAGGTGGAAAAAGTCTGATTTAATGCAATTTAATTCCAGGCTATAAGGTAGCAAAAGGTGAAAATTTTGAAAGGGGGTGGTGGCCTTTTTATAGGTACTGTATGCTAATGCTCAAACATATCAACATTGTTACTATTATCATTAAAGAAATCTCATACCAGTCTCAATACAACTCAACTATGGCATATCATTTCTGGATGTTGCAGAACACCAGGCATTCATTAATAAACCAACACTTTCAAAAATCATACATGCCGATTAATTATAAAAGTCACTGAAAATGTACAAGCACCATATTATTGAAAACTAGCTGAATGCACCCGGCGTTGCCCGGGTTCTTTTTGAATGAATTTCATCTTCTGTACTAA
Source organism: Myxine glutinosa (assembly GCF_964187855.1). Classification (NCBI taxonomy): domain Eukaryota; kingdom Metazoa; phylum Chordata; class Myxini; order Myxiniformes; family Myxinidae; genus Myxine; species Myxine glutinosa. The sequence goes on along the minus strand of NC_136269.1, from coordinate 106,820,642 downwards.
AAAAGGAATAAAACACGGCCTTGCGAAGCAGCGGAGTTTGACTATCCGGCCGCGGCTGCATTTTGTTCATTTACTACTATAATTCAGCTTTTACTCGTGGCCGTAGAAGATTGACTACTATAATTCAGCTCAGCTTTTAATTGTGAAATGGGCCCCAGCCCGGCCGAGGCGGCCTCGACCGGCCTCGCTACCTAGCCTATAACCTTCCCGGGGCCCGGCCCGTCCCCACATTTTTTGTTTCAGAGGTTTCCTCCTATCTTTCATCGTTCAGGAGATTAGCGTGTGCAGACAAACAAACAAACAAAAACTTTCTTTTATATATATATAGATAGATGAACAACGTTTGACAGATCTGCATGTACCATACATCAAAACGTAGGAAAATATCTGTTTACTTGATTAATAAATGTTGTAAATTGACCCCTATCATTCCAGTAACATTAAAAGGGTGAAGATTTTTTTTTTTCCTAACATTAGATCTAAATAAACTTTGGAAACATTAAAAATGCCAGCTCATGATGTCATTTTAAAGGGAGACCATTTTGACGGTATTAGAAGATATTGTTGCGGTTTTGGGAAACCACTAAAAAGTAATGGCAACCACCATACAGGTCCCTTAGCATAGTTATTTCATAGCAGACCATTATCGTAGTCTCTTTCCATTCTTTTGAATTATTATGTCTTTATGCATTGGGGAAAGGGAAAGATAGGTCCTCCTCTCAAAAGGGATAATTTACCAGATAATGCACCAGGCTCCAAGGCACACCATGCAGGTTCAGAAACCCACCAATTAGGGTGAAAGTTAATTTGGGGGAACTTGTGAGGCGGAGTAACGGGCTCCACCAATAGGGAGCCAGGACACCTCCAAGATTCCACTCCCCCCCCCCCCCACCCTCCTCACCATTGGCAAGGGTGAACAAAGGGATTTTGAATACGTTTTTGACTCTCTTTGGTTCTTGGACATTGTGGATCGAACAAGTGCCTGCATTGAGTCTCTCTCTCGCCCCACTGAGCACGTGGACATTTGTGCTTTTTTTTCTTCTTTTTTTTTGTATACATAATCGAGGCTCGTGAAAGAGCTAACATTTATCACACAAACAAATCAAACAGACAAACAAACAAAGTATATAAAAAGGGGAGCGGTAGACAAGATGGGGAGAGAAAGGGAAGCACATAAACACAACATTTGAGAGCAGGGACATCGGGAATGTGTGGGAGGGAGAGGGCTTGGGGGGGGGCGGCGTGGGAAGAGGGGGGAGGTGGGAGAAGTATAAACACAAGGACACCAAGGACTTCCAGGAAAGAAGTTGGTATTTCAAAAAAGTGGATTTGGGGTGAAATTAGCGGGGGTAGAAAAGATCAAGGTTTTGGATGGGGGAAGCTAAGAGATGGTGGTGAACAGCTGTTTTAAAGACCTGGAGGGAGGAGTGGGATTGAAGAGAGTGAGGGAGTTTGTTCCAGAGGCGGGAGAAAAGAGGAATGAAGGAGTGAAGGTGAGCAGAGAGTCTTGATTTTGGCAGTTTAACCATAAGAGGGTTGCAGGCAGATCTTGTGCGACCTGTAGGAATATTTGTGGGACAGAGCCCAGAGAGAGCTGGAGGAGCAAGGCCGGAGAGGCGGTAGAAGACAGAAAGACCACCAACCTGCCTGCGGTGAGTAAGTGAAAGGCCCTCAGAGGTAGCTTCATCACGGGAGATTCCAATGATTCTGAACGCTTTGGTTTCAACAGCGTGAAGACAAGCTAGGTGTGAGGCAGGAGCACCAGCCCAAAGGGGAGAGCAGTATTCCATTGAGCTGCGGATGAAAGCCTTGTATGTGGTGAGGAGCTCAGGTGTGCCAAGGAAGGACTTTGCACGACGCAGGATGCCCAGTCGGCGACTGGCTTTGGAGGCCAGATTTGACATGTGGTTTTCCCAGGAAAGATCATGGCAGATAGTGAGACCCAAAAGCTTGAGTGACAGAACTTATTGGAGAGGATTATTCAGAAAGTGGATGGGAGGGTTGTCCAGTCGGTCTTTTCGGAGAGACATCGTAAGAGTGAGATTTGTCAGGATTTAAACACATGTTCCACTTGTTTGCCCAGTCAGTGATTTTGTCCAGGTCTGCAGAGAGTGAGGAGGCTGCAGACTGCCGATCTGAGGGATGAGGAATGGAGCGGCAGAGAGTGGAGTCATCAGCAAAGTCACTCTTGGCTGGTCTCCCTCTCGCAGGCCTCTACACCTGCATTATTCCACTCTGGGCCTGTCTCTTGTGCACTCACGTGTCTGCAAGATTGCTACAATCTGGGCCTGTCTCTCTCTGCCAGGTTAACTCGGCCTCTGCACATGATTGCTATCTTGGCTGGACTCTCCCTGCTCCCTCTCGCTGCACGTGGACACGACAAAGAGGCCTTGAACTTGCTCGTTTAGCACGTGTTCATTGTTCTCCGCTGGCTGCCGGACTCTCCCTTGGTGCACGTGCGTACGACCTTACCTGCCCAAGTCCATGCTGATAAATCGACTTCACTCTGCCGTGCTGGGAGGCATCCGGAGCATCGTAGCCTTTGTGCTCTCAAGTTTCCTTACATTTTTTTTCGTTCCCCTCCACATGAAAGTGTGCTGGGGCCATGTGGTGTTTATCCATAGTAATCGCCATAAGGAGTAGAATAAGCTAAGTTTCTGCTTCTCGTCCCTTTTTCTTTGCTATTGAAATAATTAGATTGGAAATATTTGTAAATAAATCAAATCGATAGAATGTTTTCCTTTCTATCTGTCCATGAATGCCTTTTCTTCCATTGATCGCCATTGTTCGTACCCAGGTTAACATCAACCGTAACGGCATTCGCATCCCTCTGGCAGTTACCTACGGTTTTCGCTCGGCCGTCTAAATTTTGTACGCCGGAGGGTACGTACAGTACGTGCCCCGATTGAAACAGTCACATGGTACAGGTAAGCTATCGCACTATGGTCCAATTGGCGTACGTAGTTGCAGGTTCGCAACCTGCTAAGCACGAAAGTATTCGTGCTCGGCAGCCGCAGGTCCGGTAAGTTCAGGAGGGAACGGAGGTTAACCCCCTCATAGTAAACCCAAACCCCGAACCGTAACATATTCGGTGTTCAGGAGCCGGATTCCTGTCCGAGCACCATAACACAGTTGGTTCCGGCAGTGAGATTCCGCTCCGGCAACCGTAACAATATACTTTTAAAGGAATGATATCCCTGACCCATTAGCACAAAAAATAATTTGGAGAGAATAATAAGCCATAAAATCTTCTTTTTTTTTTTTTTTTTAATCGGACTATTTTCTCTGCCATAATGCAAATCAAATGAGTTACCCCCGTCTATTCGCGTGACGTCATGGATGCACAGCTCATTGACGGATGCATACATATGCGTTTCATCACAAGTTATTCTGGCGTTCAAGATGCCGATGTGCCAAGCTTTTAACTGTTCCAATCGTCGAGAAATTTGCCCACATCAGTTGTTTTATTGCATCCCTGAAAACCTAGGATCAACCAAATTCAACATCAAAACGTATGTTCACTCAAAATGTCGTGTTGTTTGCGAAGACCACTTCGAGCGGTCAGCGTTTGCATTTGATCAACAGGCTCACTACCTGGGAAACAAGCGTCGGCAATTGCTGAAACATGATGCTGTACCTACACTTTTCAGCCACAAATTCTACACAGTTTCCCAATCATGACCTCCTACGGTTCAGAGACATAATGCTGAAAAACAAACACAGGTAAGACATTTTATGTTAACTTTATTTATTTATTTTCCATAATATTATCCTTTGCAACTTTGTCAATGTCACTCGCGGTAATAAAACATTTATTTGCCAAGAAGATATAATGATGAAATGGTTCCTTCTCTTTTCTGTACTAGCAAGTAAAAATAAAAATAGTTATTGATTGATTGGGATATTATTGCTTTCGGCTTCTCAGTGTTCAGCTTCTGGAACTGTCCGCCTGGCCTACTAACTAGTATTTTGCCGTTGACGGCGACACGGTCTTGAGTCATCTTGATTTGAAGCCAGGTCCATGCGAGCCAAGCTCATAGCTAGTCCTTTTAAATAGTTATCCATGATATAAAACAAGAGTGTTTGTCCATCCCAAAACTACTCCTTCAGTTTTGGGGCTAGACCCACCAAACCTTCTGTGTAATGTTTTATAGTCCCAGCGGGTGACCGAAGGGAGGGTGGGAGGTTTCATAAATTCCCCAATACAGTTATGATTTTGAATTTCCATCGATAACACGCTGCTCCTGATCCGGGAGTAAATGCAATGAGGAAGATTCGCTGGTTTGATAATACCTCAATACAATTGTGATTTTGAGTTTTGATTTGTAAGTGTTTCATTTCCACCCTTTCTCACCGGTAGATTCGTCTGTATTGGTTATCATGTCAGATTGGTCAATATGCGTTTACCTCACAAGTGTTTTTAACATTATATTTTGTTTTGTTGTATTAATGCTATCGTATTAATTTGTGATTGGAATGATGCTATTTGGAATGAAAATATTGAGAGATTGAGTTTAAAGCAGAGTGAAGAAATTATGACAGGATTTCCACCTGTGATATTCGCGGATTCAGCATTTGTAGTTTCACTATTTAGCATATTTTATAAACAATTATGAAATTATATCTTTAGAAACAAAATATTTTGTAATGCGAAATTTACAAGAAATGTGTATGTACCATTTGGCTTGTAAATTGACACTATATGCACACTTTTGAGTTGTGCACCCGAGACATCACGCGAATAGACGGGATAGCAGTGAAAATAGTTAATAATGGCAGTGCTCCCTTTTATTTGGCATAATGCATAATGGCAGTGAAAATAGTTCATCCTCTAAACACACATCTCTTATTTAAAAAAACGTCAAGATGGTGTCCCTTTAAGCTGCACATTTTTGCATTGCCAATTTAAGGATGCTGGGTGCAGGTGATTATTGTAAAACATCTGTATCAGGAAACGACATATTCACCCTCGCCAGAGGAGAGGGTATTGCATTTGAGTCCGTTTATTACTTGCAAAATCGAAGATTTTTCAAGTATATTGGTCGATTGCGTTTGTGGTTCTGTCTGTCTGTCTGTCTGTTTGTTTGTTTGTTTGTCACCGGCCTACAGGTCACAATTTTCAAACGATCTTCACGAAACTTCACCAAATAGTAGAGTTGGTCAAAAGCAAGAAACCTATTGTTTTTGGGGTTAAAAGGTCAAAAGGTCAACATAGGCCAAAGGTCACCAAATTTGCTAAATTTCTAAAATCCTCAATTTTCATCCGATTGACTTGAAATTTGAAGAGGCCTTGCATATCTGGTCACTGAATTCAACCACCAAGTATTTTTGAGGTCAACATAAGCCAAAAGGTCAACATAGACCAAATTTCTAAAATCCTCAATTTTCATCCGATTGACTTGAAATTTGAAGAGGACTTGCATATGTGGTCACTGAATTCAACCACCAAGTATATCTGAGGTCAACATAGGCCAAAAGGTCAACATAGGCCACATTTCTAAAATCCTCAATTTTCATCCAATGGACTTGAGATTTTAAGAGGACTTGCATATCTGGTCACTGAATTCAACCACAAATTATATTTTAGGTAAACGTAGGCCAAAAGGTTAACATAGGCCAAGTTTTTAAAATCCTCAATTTTCATTTGATTGACTTGAAATTCTAAGAGGATTTACATATATGGTCACTGAATTCAACCACCAACTATTTTTTAGGTCAACATAGGCCAAACGGTCAACATAGGCCAAGTTTTTAAAATCCTCAATTTTCATCCGATTGACTTGACAATTGAACAGCATTTGCACATTGTCACTAAATAGGGAAACTAACTATTTTTGAGGTCAAAAGGTCAAAAAGGTCAACTCAAGGTCAACCTTCCAAAATCATCATTTTTCATCTGAAAAATCGTCACTTTTCTTCCTATTGACCCGAGCTTTGTTCAAGATTGTCAATTTGAATCTTTATGAAATGGACAATTTGCTGTATCAATGGAATTTTTTTTCTTCGGGGTGGGGGGCGGATTTTGCAAGTATCGTGCTCCGCATGACGTCTTGTTTGTTTGTCTGTTTGTTTGTCCGCATAGAATAAATATGATTTTCTCTGCAACCATTGGTCCGATTGACAGGAAATTTTCACCATAGGTGCACCTCCACCTGGAGAATTTATTAAGGATAATTATGACATCATAGGTCACGTGTTTGGCCGCCATCTTGGAAAAACCGAAACAATTTGCACCTCCCCATCTCTGAAAGCACTGCATAGAAAAAATTGAGACATGGCTCATTGTAAAGAACTCTCCATGGGGAATAAAATATGTGAATGATGATGTCATAGGTGCCTCTATTATGACGTCATAATTCGACAAGTACAAAACTTCATCCGATCAAGATGAAATTTCTTGAGCATAATCTTGGGATAAATTGAATGTAATGAACGAATGATAGTTTTAAGGCCATTTTCCCCGTTAGTGTGGGGGTTAGCCTTGCGGGCCCCATGACAATCAATCATGGTTCCCTGTTTGAGGCATTGTTTTTATGGTCGGATGCCCTTCCTGACGCCAACCCTTAGTCACCTCTTAAGATGTGCAGGGATACGGTGTACCTATTCTAAATCGGGGTACACACCGTGATCATTGATCCCAGCAAGGTGGTACTCAATTTGCCGACCTCGGAAGGATTACAGGCTGAGTCAACCCCCCTGGCGTTAATTCAGCGATGGGCCGGGATTCAAACTCAGGATCCTAGGATCCCAAGCCCTAACCACTAAGCCAACACCAGGCTATTAGGGATAAATTGGTGGAGAGAAAAAATTATGATGATATCATCGGTCACGTGGTTCGGCCGTCATCTTGGAAAAACCGAAAAAATTTGCTCCTCTATTTCTCCGAAAGCATTGCACATAAAACATTGAGACATGGCTCATTGTAAATAACTCGTCATGGGAAATAAAATATGTTAATGATGATGTCACAGGTGCCTCCATTATGACGTCATAATTTGACAAGTACAAAACTTCATCCAATGAAGATGAAATTTCTTGAACATAATCTAGGGATAAATAGGTGGAGAGAAAAAATAATGATGATGTCATCGGTCATGTGGTTCGGCCGCCATATTTGTTTTAACACAAAAGCCTGAAAAAAACACTTTTAGCTCTTACATGAGCCTCGATCTTATATACTAAAAAAAACAAGCGTTAAGCCTAGGTCCCCCGTCGGTGAAGTGATGTGAGTTGACAAAGTGGAAGACGCAAGGTGGCCATCTTGGATTTTGACGTGGCGACCCAATTTTCAATAGCGTTCTCCCTTATGCGTAGATACACCCACACACCAGATTAGAAGGAAGTAGTTCGTTTATTTTTCAAGATATTTCGCTCACAAGGTTCAGACATATATGGTGGCGGCCATCTGGGATTTTGACGTGGCGACCCAATTTTCAATCGCGTTCTTCCTTATGCCTAGATACACGCACACACCAGATTAGAAGTTGGTACTTCGCTTATTTTTCAAGATATTCCGCTCACAAGGTTCAGACATACATGGCGGCGGCCATTTTGGATTTTGACGTGGCGACCCAATTTTCAATAGCGTTCTTCGTTAAGCGTAGGTACACCCACACACCAGATTAGAAGTTAGTAGTTCGTTTATTTTTCAAGATATTTCGCTCACAAGGTTCAGACACATATATGGTGGCGGCCATCTTGGATTTTGACGTGGCGACCCAAATTTCAATAGCGTTCTTCCTTATGCCTAGATACATCCACACACCAGATTAGAAGTTGGTACTTCGCTTATTTTTCAAGATATTCCGCTCACAATGTGATGATGTCATCGGTCATGTGGTTCGGCCGCCATATTTGTTTTAACACAAAAGCCTGAAAAACCACTTTTAGCTCTTACATGAGCCTCGATCTTGTATACTAAAAAAAAAAAACCCCCACTGAAAACATCCTGGCGAGGGTCTGCAATCTGATTGCTCTTTCTTGTTTCCTATGTTATGACATGCAGCAAATGCAGTGTGCGAATATCTTCTGACCCTCAAGCTTTAAAACGCTTTTCTCCTGTATTCATAAATAATTATGTCACTCAGATCGGCCTGTTAGGAATTATATGATGCTGGTCAACCAATCAACTCCTAATGCAGCACATGCAGTTAAACTTCAGAAAGCAAGGAAATTAATCTCACCTTGATTTGGTCCATATCATCTGGCACTATCTTGTAGGCAGCAACAGATCCTCCCAAGCTGCAAAAAGCAAACAGATCGCAAGCATGCTTTTTTTTTTTTTTGCAGCACTGCAAGCTCAACACGAGACTACAACAGTGACAGATGGTGGAATAAAGCCCGTCGGGGCAAGCTGGCCACGACTGGGTTGTGCATTATAGGCTGCGGGCCTCCTGGGTGTAAAACTATTGACCACTGCCAGAAGCATCTGAACATCACCTCAACATTAACGCTTGTTGATGTGGATGATCAAATAGCAGCAGTGTGATCTGATTAATCAAATAACATTTCAAAAAACACAGCTATTGAAGCTCATGGACGGCAGAATGACAAGGGGCAATAAATGTATACACAAAGAATTAAGTTAAGCACCCCTACACAACGAATTAAGGTAAGCACCCCCTAATATATATTCTTTGTGTATATGTATACATTGGCATATATTCTAAGGTATGTGAGATCAAATAATGATTGGTATGACATTAGCAATTATCCATTGATGAAATTGAGTGATCAAAATGAAAAAAAGTGATTGGTTGAGTCAGTGATCCGATCACGTGGGTCCTACACACGTTATTGACGCAAAGATCGCTAGAGGTCTTCTCAGAACAATGACTGTACGTTAGAAAACATAAACGTCATCCACACTGTCCGTGATGGACCTATAGCTCCATACTTAAATTGAGGTGAAAATATGCCTAAAATTCCCAAAAAATTTCACCTTAAATTATTCAGAATAAAATATTGAAAACGGCATGATTGTTATGTTTTTATGTGACCATAATATCACTTCTCCAGAAAATATAGCAATATCATGGGTATATTACACTGTTTTGACGACAACAAACTTGTAATGTGCGAGGTTGTAAAAAAACGGGGGGGGTGCTTAACTTAATTCTTTGTGTATATAAAAAAGAGAAATGTGGCAAAGGGAAAATGGTGTGAATGACAACAAAGGGATACACCACAGCACATGGCTAGAACAATGGTGAAGGGTGAGAAAAGGGTCTCAGCAGGTGTTATAAAGCTTTGAAGTGGGAAAGAGCACCAGCAAGATGGAAAACAGCAGCACCACATAGTGGGGAGCCATAATGTAAGACCTTCCTGATGAAGGTTGCGTACACAATTGGAAGCTGAATATGGCAGAGGAATAACTTGGCCCTGCAGAGAGTTCTTAGGTAGTGACTAGCTTTGGTGGCCAGGTTGGAAATATGATCTTCACAAGACAGCTTTCAGATGACAGTGAGGCCCAGCGCTCCACAGACTGCACCTCAACTGGAGAATGACCACATCAATAAATTGGGCGATTTGCCTACTCGTCGTAATGGAGGGACAACGTGACAATACATGGGTCTTTTTTGCACTGAAAGATATGCTGCAGATAGAACGGCAGTTGGTTATTTTCTTCATACCGGGAAACGGATGCTCCCTCAGCTTGCCTGTCAGGAGGGGTGTGGATCTATTCTGCACCGAGTGGAGCCCTCATCTAAAAAAAAGGATTTTACAGTGACGAAGACGTGTCACGAAGACGTCATTAATGCATATTTTTCAGCTTGAAATGGCTTCAGAACCACAATCACCCACACTTCTGGTAATTTCATCCCACTCGGGAAAAACAACCAGGTGGAGTTAAATGCCAGCTTCAACCAGCTGAGCAAGGCCTTAGTATATAAATGTTGTAGTTGGCCAACCTGTGAGCCAAACCACAAAATAAATCGATTAATTTAAAGGAAATTAAGAAGTAGTTTCTTTTTTTTCATTTGGACAAGGCAAGCTAATGTTATTAAGTTAATGGCAATAACTCCAGGAGTTCTATGAAATACATTGATGGAGGAAAAAAGAAATCCCACAATATGATTTTCAAATAATAATTTTTGGAAATTTACAGTTTGAATGGCAAAGTATGCAGAATGTTTATAAACAATAATGAAACGCACTGATATACTGCTGAAAAGATTTGGGCATTGCCATGACATCATTTAGGGAAATATAGTATGTGGGGTATTCAAACAGTTCGAGAAACAAGAGGCACACAATGGTCGAAGATATGCCAAAGACAATCGAAGGAGGTGTATAAGAAATACACATTTTCTTATTAACCAATAGCATTGGCTACCTAAGACTGCCTGGGGGTGGGGGGGAGAAATACCTATAACCAAAATGTAGGGCCTCTAGATGCTATGGTTTGGCCATGACAGAATGACTGTACAAATAAATGCACAAACAATCAAACAAGCACACAAACAAGAAATACGTCATGCAGATCACGATACTTGCAAAAGCCAACCACCTCCCCCCACCCTCAAAAAACGTTGCCATGGATACATCAAATTGTACATTTCATTAAGATGTAAAATGACGATCTTAATGAAAATAATTCTTATATCAATATAATTAGATTTATTGATGATTTTGGAAGTTTGACCTTGAGTTGACCTTTGACCTTTTGACCTCAAAAATAGATGGTTTCCCTATTTAGTGGCTCAATATGCAAATGCTGTTCAATTCTCAAGTCTCTTCCTCACTCTCCTTGCTCTGCCCTCTCTCCACCCCACCCCCAAGAGTTCCTCTGGCTATGGCTTCCCCTCCGCTCCCAACTTTTGTTCATATGTGTTCTGTACCGTCCTCCAAACAGTGATGACTCCATCTACATCTCGCTGTCTGACAACATGGACCAACTTCTATTCACTCATCCCAACTCTCTCTCTCTCTCTTCCTCATATGTGGTGATTTCAACTGTCATCATACCAGCTGGCTGGGTGTGGGTACCTCCCTCACCAGCTATGGCAACTCAGCAAAGGACTTCTGCGACTCGCTGGGACTGACACAATCTGTCAATTTCCCGACCCGGATTTCAGTCAACGGAGCATCTTCTCTTCTAGACTTGGTTATGACAAACTTCCCTGGAAATGTCTGCTCCTCTTCTTCTGCTCCAATTGGTTCTTCTGATCATTTGCTCGTTAAAGTAGATATCTCTCTGCAAATTAACAGAGAGCCTCCTCAGCGTTGACGAGTCTGGCAATTCACTCAGGCCGACTGGCACGGTCTTCAAGCAACCATCAATCATCTGGACTGGACTCCCATCTCTACTGCCTCTGACATCAACTCTTCCGGGGAATTCTTCCAAAGTATATTGCTCTCCCTCATGCACAGATTTATCCCATCTCGTCTTCAGTTGTCATACCCTTCCTCCCGTCCATGGTAGTGGCTTGGAGTGAGGCAACTTGCCTTCACCTCATGGAAGGCGAATCCAACTGAAGGCAATCTAATTTCCTTTCACAAAGCTCGGAATAAGTGTGTGTCTACCCTCAGGAGAGCTAGGAAACAATATCTCTCCACTCTCAAGACTCAACTCTCAAACCTGTCTCCCTCCTCCAAATCCTGGTGGCATCTTGTCAAATCTGTTTCTGGTGTTTGTTCCCCCTCCATCCCCTCCCTTACCTCAAACAGCTAAACAGCTGACACCGCACGTTAAAAGGCCGAATGCCGCAACTCTGTGTTTGCCTCAAAATCTTGTGTCCCAAGCCCATCTCTCTCTGTACCCACCTTACCCAGTCGAATCCAGCTGCTCCTGGATTCTGTGTCCTTTTCTCCTGACAAGGTGGAGAAGTTTCTGTCAATCCTCGACTCTGATTCTGCAACTGGACCAGAAGGCATAAGCCCACGGGTCCTAAAATCCTGCTCTGCCGCTCTTTCACACCCTCTGTGTTCTCTTCACCCTCTCATTTGCTCAAGGTCATCTGCCATCATCTTGGAAATCAGCCAACATTACCGCTTTACACAAAAAGGTGCAAAAACAGATCCTTGCAACTACAGACCAATCAGCTTGCTCCCAATAATCAGCAAAGTCATGGAATCCATCATCGCTTCTGACATCAAATCCTTCCTCTTCTTCAATGGTTTGATCTCGGATCATCAATTTGGATTCAGACCAGGTCATTCTACTCTGGACATGCTGCTTCTGCTGTCTCAACAATGGATGGAGGTCCTTGATGTCAAACAGGAAATCAGAGCCGTCTCCCTTGACATATCACGTGCCTTCGATACGGTCTGGCACCACACTCTGCTCACCAAACTCTCCTCCTATGGTATCATGGAAATCTCCACGCATGGCTTGCGGACTTCCTTTCTGGTCGTAATCAACGTGTGGCCCTGAATGGATTTCTCTCATCGACCATTCCTGTTCAGGCTGGAGCTCCCCAAGGCAGTGTTCTGGGCTCTGTGCTTTTTGTGGTCTTCATCCATGATCTCTCCAACTCTCTGGAAAATCCTCCCCATCTCTTTGCTGATGACTCCACTCTCTGCTGCTCCATACCTCATGCCTCAGATCAGCAGGCAGCAGCCTCCTCACTCTCTGCAGACCTGGACAAAATCACAGACTGGTCTAACAAGTGGAGCATGTCTTTCAATCCTGACAAATCTCACACTCTTACTATGTCTCTCCCAAAAGACCGACTGGACAACCCTCCCATCTACTTTCTGAACAATCCTCTCCAAGAAGTTCTGTCATTCAAGCTTTTGAGTCTCACTATCTGCCATGATCTTTCCTGGGAAAACCACATTTCCAGCTGGCCTCCAAAGCAAGTCGCTGACTGGGCATCCTCCGTCGTGTGAAGTCCTTTCCTTGGCACACTTGAGCTACTCACCACACACAAGGCTTTCATCCGCAGCTCAATGGAATGCTGTTCCCCCCTCTGGGCTGGTGCTCCTGCCTCACACCTAGCTCGACTTCACTCTGTTGAAACCAAAGCTTTCAGAATCATTGGAATCTCCCGCGATGAAGCTAACTCCGAGGTCCTTTCACCCACTCACCGCAGGCAGGTAGGTGGTCTTTCTGTCTTCTCTCAACTCCCCTCCGGCCTTGCTCCCCCTGCACTGTCTGTGCTCTGTCCCCCAAATATTCCTGCAGGACGAACAAGATCTGCCAACAACCCTCTTCTGGTAAAACTGCAAAAATCAAGACTCTCTGCTCATCTTCACTCCTTCATTCCTCTTTTCTCCCGCCTTTGGAACAAACAAACTCCCACACTCTCATCAATCCCTCTCCTCCCTCCAGGTCTTTAAAACAGCTGTTCACCACCATCTCTTATCTTCCCCCATCCAAAACCTTGATCTTTTCTGCCCCCGTTAATTCACCCCAGATCCACTTTTTTGAAATACCGACTTATTTTCTGGAAGTCCTAGCAGTGTCCATGTGTTTTATACCTCTCCCACCCCCCTCCCCCCACCCCCTTCCCATGCCTCCTCCTCCCAAGCCCTCTCACTCCCACAGATCTCCTGATGTCCCTGTTCTTTGCTGTTGTACTTGTGTGTTTCCCTCTCTCCCCCCATCGTGTCTCCCGCTCCCTTTATCATGTTTTATATGTCAGTTTTTTTTCTTTGTGATTAATGTTAGCTCTTACACGAGCCTCGATCTTGTATCAAAAAAAAAAAAAAAATCAATCGGATGAAAAATGAGAATTTTACAAATTTGACCTCAAGATGACCTTTGACCTCAAAATCAATAGGTTTCTTCCTGATGACCAACTCTATCATCTGGTGAAGTTTCGTGAAGATCGGTTTAAAATTGTGGCCTGCAGGCGATTGACAGGACAGACAGGATAACGCACAAGACCAATCAATATACTTGAAAAATCTTTGATTTTGCAAGTAATAAACCAAAAAAAAAAACTTGAAAATATTTTACACGTGTGTATACTGCACGTGTATATTGTGGGAAAACCCCCATTGAGCTGGATCTTGAACGATTGTGTTTCATTCCAAGAACATTTTGAACACCTCACGTACACGTCAAAAGCTTTTCATAGCAAAGTGAGCAAAAAACGGAAGAACCTGCCTTACATTTTACAACAGTCTATGACTGAAAGGGATTTGTTTAAATGGAAAGGAAAGTTGTGATTGTGTGTCTTAAGAGTCTGCTACATTAAGTGGCTGCTACATCAAATCCAATTCAATCCTATGGAATTCATGGACTCATCTCCCCCATTCTAGTGTTGTCCTGCATCACGTGATTTCTCCCATATATTTATATGTGCTCAAAATCAATGTCTTTTTAAAACTCTCTTGCTCATCAAAACGGTGGCCCGTGTGCTGTGGTTAGCTTCATATAGATAGCTGTGCATGTGCACGCATCTCCTGAAATTATACGTTAAATATGCACACACACACGCACATGGAGGTCAGCCGAGAATTGTGCACCGAACGTGATAAAATTGCAGTAAGAGTTCAATTATTCCACAGGCAGATTATCTAAAATTAGATGTAAACATTTCCCGTCCAATCCAGCTCATCAGTGTGTCCTGCCTCACACCTAATCCCAAATGATTGACACTTATTCCGGGTAGGTTCCACTGAGTTCTATAATATGGTGGAACGACCGGCCGATGAGAGTGCATTTGGTGATGAGGCCAAGAGGCCACCATATTGGGACTCCATACTGACCGAAAATTCCATCGTAAGCAATGTGGAAAAAAAAAATCAAAGATCATCAGATTTTTAAATAAACATTTTTATTTTAATAGGGCCTTTTCCATGTTGTGCTGAGTACCAAGATGGCAGCCGGTCACCATTTTATTTAATTTTTTTTAGATGAGAGGTTTGTTCTCATTTGTTAACACACATCATTTTGTGTTAATTATGCTGCCATGCAATCATTATTGGGCCACCATTATGTAAGATATGAAATGGGTCTCTCAAACCCAATTGAAAACCCATTTAGTAGATGTTATGAGTCACTATTATTTCAGAATGCTAAGAATTTCAGAATGCATGACGTGTTTAATTTTTGATAATTTTTCTTTATTTTAATTCCAATTTATTTTAGATTTAATCTTTGGCCTAATTTTAATTCCAATTTAAGAACCCTTACTGCAATTTTACCACGTTCTAAAAGCACAAAAATTAAGGTTTATATTCTGCTTTGCACCACAGTTCAGCAATCACATTGCTTTCTAGCTCCAGTGTGATATCAGCCAAAACAATTATCCTGATCATTAACATTTCGGTTCCACAATATCACTTCCACATTTTGATTCCATAATAATTGCAATAGTGTCCAATTAGGCATCCTGCTGCTGCCTCCAATGTTGCAGGTGGTCATCACCTAACGCATGTTGGACTGAGGTTCATTAACTAATTTGACTCGTTGGTTGCATCATGAGTGAGGCACGGCTGTACCACCGATGCAGTGCGCCCCTACAAATTTAAGGAAGAAAAAGCAACTTGGCCAAGGTGCTAGCAGCAAATGCCTACTCTGAGAAAGACCCCATGGCAAATTAACATCCACCACAATCTCAAAGCATCCACCATCCCACCACCACCGTTTAGAGGCCATTTTTACCCGCAAAGCGGGGGTTGGCCTTTCTCAGTGAGAGTCGGTGAGTGTTGTGGGGAAAAAATAATAATAATAATTTGGGGGAAAAAAAAGTTCCATTTTTTGGGGGATTTAAAAAAAATTGTTCTATCGTGCCTGAGCCTTTATAGCTATGTGAAACAACAACAACAACAACATACATTTTAAAGGCCATTTTCCCTGCTAGAGCGGGGGTTAGCCTTGCGGTCCCCATGACAATCTTCTCCATTTTGCCCTATTTTCTGCATCTCCCCTTGTTAACCCCCTTGCCCGCATTTCTTCTTCCACCATCTTTAGCCAAGTCTTTCTCGGTCTTCCCCGTCCTCTGCTTCCTTCTACATTCATTTCCATCACTCTTCTCAACCAGTCACTTTCATCCTTCCTCAACACATGACCAAACCATCTCAACCTGTTCCTCTTCACAGCATCAATCACAGGCTCTATTCCCATCATCTTTCGCAATTCATCATTTGTCTTCCACTCTCTCAACGATACTCCGCACATCCGTCGAACCATTCGCATTTCCACCCTTTCCAACCTTCGTTGCTGCTCTACGTTCATTACCCATGTCTCGCTCCCATAAATCATAACACTTCTCACACATGCGGCATACACCTTTCCCTTCAGCTTCAACGACACTCCCCTCATCATCAGCACGCCACTCAGTTCCCGAAACTTCTTCCATGCACATCTCACTCGAGCAACCGTTGCCGAGTCTGATCCACCTTCTCCATTCAGCATGTCTCCGAGGTAGCAAAATGTTTTCACACCTTCCAGCTTCACGCCGTCTCCAAGATCCAACTCAACATTTCCTCCATCTGCAGCTCCCTCTGTGCACACCTTACATTTGAATGTAGCTGCCACACTGGTTAATGACCCTCTCAGACCACTACACTTTTGATGAACCCACTCAACGCACATTGTACATTGAATGGAGTTCACTCCGACACCCTTCCTACACACAGCACAGGGCCACTTCCCAGTTCTTTCCACCTCACCACATGCTTTACCACTTGCCATCACCTTCGTCTTTCCGATATTCACCTTCAGACCTTTTGTCTCCATACATTCCTTCCACGTGTTCATCTTTTCCTTCAGGCCATCCATACTTTCCGCAATCAACACCAGATCATCTGCATACAACAACTCCCACGGTAAACCCTCCTTTACGTTCTGAGCCAGCACCTCCATCACAGCTACAAATAGTAGTGGACTTAGTACCGACCCCTGATGCACTCCCACCTTCACCTCAAACTCACCACTGTTCCCGTCCTTCGTCCTTACAGCTGTGCGCGCTCTTTTGTACATTGCCATCACTACTCTGATCAACCATTCCTCCACTCCTAACTTCCTCAATGCCCATGTCAATACTTTGCGTGGTACCCTATCGAATGCTTTCTCCAGATCAACAAACCCAAGAAACAACTTCTTCCTCTTCTCCATGTACTTCTCCTGCAACTGCCTCACAATGAAAAGCGCGTCTGTCGTTCCTCTTCCTGGCATGAATCCAAACTGCATTTCGTCGATCTTCACTTTCTTCCTTATCCTCCTCTCCAACACCCTTTCCAATACCTTCATTCCATGCTCCAATAACTTTATCGCTCGGTACGAGCCACACTCCAGAGGGTCACCTTTCCCCTTGTATAGAGGGACGAGGGTACTCAGTTCCCAATCCACTGGAATGCGGCCTTCTTTCACCACCAGATTACAGATCTCTGTCATTCTCTTCACACCCCAACTTCCTGCTGCCTTCAACATATCTCCCACAACTCCCGTCGGCCCTCCCGCTTTTCTACCCTTCATTGCTTTTATCGCTTCCTCAACTTCCTTCTCAGTTATCTTCTCTGCCGGTCCTAAAACTGGGTTACTCTCTATGTTGCCATCCCATTCATTCTCTGTATTCAACAGCATTTCCATATATATTTTCCATCTTCCTTTAATTCCATCTGGGTCGACAACGATTTGTCCCACTTCATCCTTCAAGCAACTCACCCCCATCACATCACACCTCTCTTTCGCTATCTGCTTTGCAATCCTGAATACTGCTTTCTGACCCTCTTCCGAATCCAAGCGTTCTCCGAACATTTTCCTACATGCCTCCTGCGCCTTTGCTACCTCTTTCTTTGCAGCCTTTCTGGCTGCCTTATAACTTTCATGCTCTGCTGTTTCTGCTCCCGTACCCTTCGCCTTCTGCCACTCCTTGAACTTCTTCCTCTTCTCGTCAATCCTCTTTCCAACTTCATCATCCCACCACCATGTTTCCGAGTGCCTCGGGGGTCCTTTTGTCCATCCACATACCTCACCAACGGCTCCCAACAGACTAGCTTTCATCGACATCCAACCACTTTCAAGCTCAACCACATCATCCCCGACCCTACTCAGCCTCTCTTTTAATGCCTCCCTTACTGTCACCTCTTTCAACCTCCACACCTTCATTCTCGGTTGGTACTTCACCCGCCGAGCTCTCCTCGCACCTTTCACCCTAATGTCGCAGACAACCAAGTGGTGCTGTGAAACACCCTCCTCCCCCGGGATCACCTTTGTGTCCTGGAGGTGCCCCCTATCTCGCCTACGCACCATCAGGTAGTCAACGGTTGTCGTCGACCCACCTGACGTGTATGTAACAAGCTCATTATCCTCTTTCTGGAACTGAGTATTACAAATCAACAAATCAGCTCCATCAGCAAACTCCAAAATCCTTTCACCTTCTCCATTTCTCACACCATATCCGTAACCCCCATGAACTCCGTCAAAACCATCCATACTCCTTCCCACATGTCCATTTAGGTCTCCTCCTACCACAACAACTTCCTCATCTTTCACGTTTTCCATCAGCTTCTCTATCGCACACCAGAACTTGTCCTTTTCTTCATCGCTTCGACCAACCTGCGGAGCATATCCCGAGATGACGTTCACCAAGAGCTTTCCAATCATCATTTTCACCATCATCAACCTATCACTCACTCTCGTCACACTCACCACACTGTCTACAAACTCCTCAGAAAACAGGACACCAACACCAGTCACGCCCTCCAGGCACCCTTGCCACACAAACTTGTATTTCTGTCCCTGCCTACCCTTCACCACTCTCACACCACTTCCCTTCCATCTCGTCTCTTGCACACAACATATGTCCACTCTTCTTCTGACCAATACTTCCACCACTTCTCCTGATCTCCCTGTCATTGTCCCTACATTCCATGTCCCAAACCTCAGAAACCGATCTCCACTTCGGGCTGTACCCTGCCCATATGTAGTTGTAATTGTCATGGTTCTCTTTTTGAGGCAATGTTTTTTATGGCCGGATGCCCTTCCTGACGCCAACCCTCTTAGTCGTCTTTTACGACACGCAGGGATACGGTGTACCTATTCTTATCCAGGGTACACACCGGGAGCTATGTGAAAGGTAATATTAAATTATCCCAGATTAGTGTGTGCGTGCTATTGTAATATTAAATATAAATTTTCCTTAGTAGGTGCAGGGAAGTGTTTTAGGCACCCAAAATTACTAATTTATGCCAAGCAATGCCAGGTAATCCTGCTAGTAAATAATAAAACAATGAAAAATCACACATAGAGCAACACTTGGCAAAAGAGAACACAGTAGAATGGCACTCAGTAGAACATCCTTTCGACCTCAAAACGAATTGGTGGTTGAATTCAGTGACCTGATATGCAAATAGTCTTCAAATTTTAAGTTAATCGGATGAAAATTGACATTTTAGAAATTTGGCCTATGGTTGACCTTTTGGCCTATGTTGACCTCAAATATAATCGGTGGTTGAATTCAGTAAGGTGATATGAAAATCCTATTCAAAGGCAAGCCAATCAGATGAAAATTGAGGATTTTAGAAATTTGAAACGGTTATTGACATTTGGCCTATGTTGACCATTTGGCCAATGTTGATCTCAAAAGTAGATGGTGATTGAATTCAGTTCACTGATATAAAAATCCTATTCAAATTTCAAGCCAATCAGATGAAAATTGAGGACTTTAGAAATTTGAAAAGGTTGTTGAACTTCAGCCTATGTTGACCTTTTGGGCTATGTTGACCTTTTGGCATATGTTGACCTTTTGGCATATGTTGACCTTTTGGCATATGTTGACCTTTTGGAATATGTTGATCCCAAAAATAGTTGGTGGTTGAATTCAGTTAGCTGATATGAAAATCCTATTCAAATTTCAAGCCAATCAGAGGAAAAGAGGATTTTAGAAATTTGAAAAGGTTGTTGACCTTTGGCCATGTTGATCTTTTGGCCTCTGATGGCCTTAAAAATAGTTGGTGGTTGAATTCAGTTAGCTAATAAGAAAATACGATTCAAATTTCAAGTAAATCGGATGAAAATTGAGGATTTTAGCAATTTGAAAAGGTTATTGACCTTTGGCCTATGTTGACCTTTTGGCCTAAGTTGATCTCAAAAATAGTTGGTGGTTGAACTCATTTAGCTTAAATGAAAATCCGATTCAAATTTCAAGTCAATCAGATGAAAATTGAGGACTTTAGAAATTTGAAACGGTTGTTGACCTTAGGCCTATGTTGAAGTCAAAGATAGATGGTGGTTGAATCCGGTTAGCTACCATTTGGTAAAGTTTCGTGAAGATCGGTTTTGAAATTGTGACCTATAGGCAAGTATATGTGAGCAAACACACACACACACACACACACACACACACACACACACACACACACACACACACACACACACACACACACACACACACACACACACACACACACACACACCAGAGTGATCAACATACTTGTCCAAAAAATTTTTTGCCAAGTAATAAAGACCATTTACGTAAATCCTCGCAATGACCACACTTAAATCATAGCTGAGTCTTGGGATGGTAAAATAAAATTAAAACACTAGGATTTTAATAACATAATTTTCCACAACTTATATTACATTAATATGGAAAAGGCCATGCAGCTTGCAGCATCTATACTACCAAGATGTCAGAAAGTTTGATGTATGAACAACAACAACAAGCATCGAAGATTGAGGTGGATGCTATGCTGTACAGATCAAGGTCAGTATGAGATTAGGAGAACAAAAAATCAGAAGCATAACAACAAAACACATCACGACAGGCAAAGACTTCCAATAAAAAAGAAAGAATACAGTATTCGACATTTCAACCTAGTTTCAGAAGTGAAATATGAACACTCAAAAATGATAAAGCTTTGCACATTCCTCATAATTGGAATCTCCAAAGCAACATTTCTATTTTGGGATGGTGTCGAGACCCTGGAGAAGCAAAAAGACAGAACGGGTCATGATGTAATAGAACCGGAAAGAGCAGTAAAAAGAGGCTGATGGGAAAGGTACACACCAACAGCAGGGGTAAGAGCCAAAACAGAGAAAGACCTGGAGAAATAAATAAGGATGAGGAATCTCCCGCGATGAAGCTAACTCTGAGGGCCTTTCATTCACTCACCGCAGGCAGGTTGGTGGTCTTTCTGTCTTCTACCGACTCCTCTCCAGCCTTGCTCCCCCAGCTCTGTCTGTGCTCTGTCCCCCAAATATTCCTGCAGGTCGCACAAGATCTGCCTGCAACCCTCTTCTGGTGAAACTGCCAAAATCAAGACTCTCTGCTCACCTTCACTCCTTCATTCCTCTTTTCTCCCGCCTCTGGAACAAACTCCCTCACTCTCTTCAATCCCACTCGTCCCTCCATGTCTTTAAAACAGCTGTTCACCACCATCTCTTATCTTCCCCCATCCAAAACCTTGATCTTTTCTACCCCTGTTAATTCACCCCAGATCCACTTTTCTGAAATACCGACTTCTTTCCTGGAAGTCCGAGCTGTGTCCATGTGTTTTTTTACCTCTCCCAACCCCAACCCCCCTTCCCGTGCCTCCTCCCCCCAAGCCCTCTCCCTCCCTCAGATCTCCCGATGTCCCTGCTCTCAAATGTTGTACTTGTGTGTTTCCCACTCTCTCCCCATCTTGTCTCCCGCTCCCTTTATCATATGTTTTATATGTCGGTTTGTTTTTTTGTCATTAATGTTAGCTCTTACACGAGCCTCGATCTTGTATCCAAATAAAATTAAAAAAAATAAAAAATAAAAAAGGATGTTGGGAAAAATGAATGCAAGGAGAGGACACAGATGGTGAACATCTATCTATAATTCCAGCAATGTGTGTGTGTGTGTGTGTGTGTGTGTGTGTGTGTGTGTGTGTGTGTGTGTGTGTGTGTGTGTGTGTGTGTGTGTGTGTGTGTGTGTCTGTGTGTGTGTTTGTCTGTGACCGCTGTTTCTCGACAACCACGGGTCCGATATACTTTAAACTTGCCAGGTATATTGCTGGGGACCCGAGGATGTGCCTTTTCAAGGTTTCATATTAATCGGACAAGTACTTACCGAGCTATGGCGATTTCTTTACCAAACACTGCAAGAGTGCAAGCCGTTCGCTTTGGACCAAACCATTGCATGTAAATAGAGGGGGGGGGGTTCTGTGGTCGTTGCGAATGGACCAAACCATTCATGTAAATAGAGGGGGGGGGGGTTCTGTGGTCGTTACTGCCACGTGGTTTCAAAGTTTTTTTTTGTTGTTGTTGTTTGCACGCATGTTTTTTTGCACCCACGTACGGGCACGCCCTAGGATGTTTACACACACACACCCCTACACAAATTTTTTTTTTTTTTTTTTTTTGGCAAGGAACGGGCACCCACGTACGGGCACGTCCTAGCTTATATATAGTACGGGCATGCCCTAGTAATGGAGAAAGCCACTAACTCAGTCACAGAAGTGGAAGGAAAAAACTGGAAACATGGAAAGAGGTAGGCTTGTAGAATGCAAATGGTGGGAGAAAAGATGATGGCTGTGGGTAGGGAGGTGATCCGAAATGGTGTTGACAGCTGTTGTGAAGCTCTGGAGGGAAGGATGAGATTGAACATACTGAGGAAGTTGGTTCAACAGTTGGGAAAAAGAGGAACTTTCATTCTCTAGAATGAGTGGAGGTGAGCAGTGTGGTATTGGGAGTTACATGAATATTAATGAATGCATGATGACCCAGAATGGATGAGGCGTAACCGGTAGTGACGCGTACAAGCTGTGGTGAGGAGTGGGGAAGGAGACACCATTAAATGCTTGATCTGAAGAACCTGCGTGTGGGCTGTCATTGCTATACAACATATTGGCGACGAGGATGGGATACCTTGCTCTTGCACCACCCTGCTGCATTCCTACCGAGTCCGGTGAGCCTTCGATACCTTTTACCTCATGGATGCGCATGTTCGAGAACTTCATGCTGGCAGTAAATGACGACGCACTTTCTGATGTGAGGAAGCGCGCATTGCTTATACACTGCCTAGGAGCTGAAGGGCAACATTTATTCTATACTCTACCAGTTGCTGAGGACACGTACTCTGCTGCTCTCACCACATTAACAGCCTTTTCATGCCAAAAGTGAACATTGTTTTCAAACGATACAAGTTTCGTCAGCGAGTGCAAAGACCACACACAGCTAATCAATCTAATCTACTGCTCAGTTTGTTGCTGCTGTACATAAGATTGTGGTTAATTGCGAGTTTAGAGATCTCTCTGATGAAATGATATGAGATCAGCTCGTGGAAAAAACCCTTACATACGTAAACCTTACATACACTCGCATACGTGAACGGTTGCTTTTGAAACCGGAGTTTACACTGCAGAAAGCCCATGTAATGGCGGGACAAATCAAATCAGCCATGGCGGAAACGAAAGCAATTACATATGGCACACCTACATCCTTTCAGGATGTAAATACAATACCAGCACGTACCAGAGCGGAGCAATAAAGACACGACCCCATACACAGGGACACACCAAATGAACCTGCAAAGCCAAATTTTTCACAGGCTCAACAGGTACGTCAAGAGAGCTGTTATTAGTCCCCTACCGATGTACACCGGAGGGGACTATAGGTTTGCACGCCATCCCTCCGTCCGTCAGTCCGTCAGTCAGTCAGTCAGTCAGTCAGTCAGTCAGTCAGTCAGTCAGTCCGTCAGTCCGTCACGCAAAGAACAGTTTTCCGGACTTTCTTTCTAAATGCTTAATGCTAATGATTTCAAACTTGGCAAATGGTTTCCTCATGATAAGTTACAGGTCAAGTTCGAACTTCACGACGTTTCGATCATTTTTGACAAAGTTATGGCACTTTGAACTTTGATAATTCTGATGATCCTTAACTCAGTGCCATTTTAAGTTTTAATTTCCTTTAAAAAAGATTTTCTCTGCAATAATAGGACCGATTGAGATAAAATTTTCGCCATATGATGGACTCGGTCTGTAGAATATTTTAATGGTAATTATGACGTCACAGGTCACGTGGTTCAACCGCCATATTGTTTTTCGTGAAAACACGAAAACCCCTTTTTCTCTGCAACGGCTGAAGAGATCGAGGCCAAACTTTGCAGGCAGAATCGCATACCCATGACGAACAAAAAAGTAAGCGAGCATGACGTCATGCGTCACATGGTTTCAGAGTTATGACGTTTTTAAGCATGAACCTTTAAAACCGAGCCCCTCCCTCATTTTTGATCCAATCGAGGGGAAACTTCACAAATCTGTTCAGCATGTCAGTCTACTAAAATGTCCTTTTGGAATTTGCGATGGGGCACGTGGTTTGGCAGATATCGTTAATTAAACGGAAAAAAAAAATGGATATCTCTTGAATCGCCAGTACCTCAGACCGTGAGTTTGTAATAATTTATATAATTCACACAGTGCAATACGTGCAGGCCGCTCCACGGAGCGACCTTGCGGGCTTATCAACGAGGCGAGGCGTGACACACGTGTCTCACCATACCTCAGATCAAGTTTGAAAACCATCATCAACCGTGCATACATTTGCATATTCGATCATTTTTGACAAAGTTATGGCACTTTGAACTTTGGTAGGGGACATGGATTGCAGCGCAATACTCAGAATGCTTGTTGTTGTGGATCTGCAATGCACTCAGCCAATTACCCCAAATGCCCTGCAAAAGACGTAAATTGCAGGCAGTGTGGCAAAAGTGGACATTTTGCTAATGTTTGTCGCAGTAAAGACCCCAGTTACTAAGTGCGTGAAGTGACTGTACCAGATGTGACCGTTTTAAGCATAAACACACATGCTGCTGAACAAATTAGAGGGAACCTATTTTGTGATGTTCGTCTTTGCACACCTGATGGACAGGCATGCTCTACTAAATTACTGGTGGACACAGGTTCAGTCGTTAACACTTCCAGAGTCTACCTACCTGGAGCATTTTAAGAATATACTTCTTACAGAACCAAAATTACACTTGGTATCTTACCTGAAAAAATGAATCACTGCGGTTGGTTGTCTTCACGTACAGGTGCGACAACCATGTTTCTGTGCCTGCTGATTTCTTCATTGTGCCTTCTGGAACACCTATACTTGGCATGGACCTTTTCACTGCCCTCAGACTGAATATTGTTGATGGATGTGTTACTCCTGCATCAGTGCTAAGTACCTCTGTTCATCAAACATCGGCTTGTCAGACATCTAATCCTAACTCCATTGGAACTCATCAGACTCCGGCTGAACTTCTACATGGACGTACACTGCAAACCAAGTTACACATTGGGGACCGTCAAATCAGCGTACCTGCTGCAAGACACGAGGATGTGAGATGCTGCGTTCAACAAAAACGAGAGAAGTCTAAACAATACACAGACAAGCGCTGGGGAGCACAACCTTCCACCTTTCAATGTGGTTCTTTCGTGCGAGTTCAGAAACCTGGATTTCACAAGAAAGGACAAAACAAGTTTACCCAAGCCCTCAAGATAATTGAACAGAGTGGACCTGCTACCTACAGACTCTCTGATGGGAAAGTGTGGAATGCAATTCATCCCGCACCTGCAATTCAGACCACAGATGGACTTGCTGTTGAAAGTGTGACAGGTTTTGAGGATTATAGTGCACATAACCGTGTCCAACAAATACCGCCACCGGTTATTACCCCAGGTGTTCGTCATGGGACCAGACATCGTCGAGCCCCTGAATGGACCAAGGACTTTGGCATGTGACATGTTTACCTTCAATTACATGCTTACTATGTTTTTTTGGTTTTTTTCATTACCAGTTGTTATCTTCACGAAAAAAATGAATAATGGGATAGATGGTAGGGTAATTTTGTATTAATTATATTTACCATCAATTACATGCTTACTATGTTTTGTTTTTTTCATTATTAGTTGTTATCTTCATGAAAAAGGAATATGTGGGATTGGGAGTTACATGAATATTAATGAATGCATGATGACCCTGAAAGGATGAGGCGTAACCGGTAGTGACGTGTACAAGCTGTGGTGAGGAGTGGGGAAGGAGACGCTATGAAACGTTTGAGCTGAAGAACCTGCGTGTGGGCTGTCATTGCTATACAACAAGCAGTGAGTCTGAATTTTAGGAGTTTCACAAGAAGGGGATGCTGTCAAACTGAGTGAACCCTGCAAAAATCCAGGGGGTTAAAAAGAGGATGGAAATGGGAGAAGAGGAAAGACCAAAAAGGAGGCCGTAGAAGAAACGCACATTCACCTGTCTATGATGTGAAAGAGATAGACCCAGAGACTCAGCATCATCACGGGAGATTCCATTGCTTTTGAAGGACTTGGTTTCCGTGGCGTCAAGCTGAACAAGGCGTGAGACAGGTGCGTCAGCACAGGAGGGCTAGCAGTACTCTATCAAACTGTGGATGAAGGCCTTGTAAGTAGATAACGTTCAGGTGTGCCAAGAAAAGGTCTTGCACAATGGAAGATGCCCAGTTAGCAACTGGCTTTGGAGGCCTAATAGATAAGTGGTTTGTCCAAGAAAGATCATGACTGACAATGAAGACCAAAATTTGAGTGACTGAACTTCTTCAAGAGGATTATTAAGAAAGTAAATGGGAGGGTTCGTCAGATGGTCCTTTCGGAAATACAGAGCAAGAGTGTGAGATTTGTCAATCTTGAAAGACATCTTCCGAATGTTTGATCAGCTTGTGAATTTATCAAGGATTGAAGAGAGAAAAGAGGTGGCTGCCTGCCTATCCAAAGGATCAGGGATGTTGTGGAGGACGGTCGAATAAATCAGCAGAGATAAAGAGGATTCTCCAGAGAGTCAGATATAAATGATATGCAACTTTCAAAATGCGGTAATGCACCCCAGAATGCTCAGTGCACATGCGCACAGTGTTCGGGGTACCATAAAGTATATTGTGTGTGCAAGTTAAGGATCGTTACCCAAAATGACTCACAAAGCTTCGAAAAAAAGCCAAAAATACTTGGAAAGGTTCCTGAGAAAAAGGGCTGTGTCTCTACACAATGAAAGAATTGGAAAACTTCCTCAGCTCGCCGACTGGCAGCTGCCCGTACCACAAACTCCTGAGCATGTGGGCCGGTACAAGGCTCGAGTGGACAGCATGTGCTACACAAACCCCTCATGGATCACTACCAGGGGTTGAACTTTGAACCCTGCGGGAGTGCCTCCTGTGAACATGGCAGGCTTGGTGATGTATTTAATGAATTCTGCAAATGGAAAGATGACGCTGTGTGTCATTACCAAGTAACAGTAACCAACACTTTGGCAAAGGACATGTTTATGATGTGAAAATACACAAAGCTTGTGCAGTTATATTTATGTTGGAGCTGGATGTATCAGGTAGACACCGTATCTGGTTTGGGTGCTTCTGAACACCAATGGGAAGGACATATCTGTGGCTTATTCATGCACAGGGTACGTTTGATGTGATTAAATTTACCATTAATAATGTTGGGAGGAGAAGGGGGCAGCTTGGTGGCAGCTATGATGGCTGATATAAATATATGGTGTGTTTGGTTCCGAGGTCACAAAAGAAATTACACTACATTTTTGCCTCTACTGCTAAAAGAAGCATTCCTGTATGTGTTCCACTATTCACTATGTCTGTTCACTTGTTTTAACAGGAAATGATAGGAACTCAACACCTCTCAGTCTCATCCATGGTTATGTCTCGTATTTCCTATATTTCCATGAGTCTGATTCGCATCCAGGAACACAATTATGGTTAACCACCTTGAAATTACCACTCTTTCATTTTAATGATGAGAATTGTGTTTAAAAGACTATTTCACATCGATTTTGTCCTAGTAAAGGCAGTTTATAATGCAAGGTCACTGAAAATGCAGACATAGTGCATGCGCTAAAGGCCTTGTTAGCATACATACATCATTTCAAAAGTTGCGTTTTGATGAACATTAGGAATAGGACTCAGCCCAAAACACTGCCTTGGGGCACACAATCATTGACAGGGAGAGGAGAAGAGAAGATCCTGTTGAGAGCCACGTGTTGGCTCCGAGAGTAGGGGAAATCAGGAAGCCATGTGCGGAATTGGCATTGGATGCCAAAAGCAAAGATTTTGGAGGAAAGTTGAGAGAGATGATATGTCGAGAGAGATGGACCTGAGCTCATCTGTGACATTTATCTGACATCGGGCCTCCATTCATTGGTAGGAGAGCAGAAGCAGCATGTACAGTGTAGAGTAACGCGGTCTGAGTCTGTAGGATTTGACGGAGAAAAGGAAGGATTTGACAGAGAAAAGGAAGGATTTGACGGAGAAAAGGAAGGATTTGACGGAGAAAAGGAAGGATTCGATGACAACTGTGTTGATGGATTCCATGACCTTGCTGATGATTGGAAGTAAACTATTGGCCTGTAGTTCAAGGGATCGGTTTTTGCACCTTTTTGTGTAATGCAGTGATATTGGCTTCCAAGCAGATGTAAGATGACCGAGGGCAAATGGAAGGGTGAACAGAGCAGAAAGAGGATGTACAAGAGCAATAGAGCAGGTTTTTAGGATAGGTGCAATGATACAATCCAGGACAGTTGCAGAATCAGAGTCGATGGTTGGCCAAAAACTTTTCCACCTTCTCAGATGAAAAAGACACGAAGTCCAGGAGCATTGGATGCCACTGGATAGAATGGGTACAGAGCAGGGTGAAAGGCAAGTGATTGGGGATACAAGATTTGGAAGCAAACAGAAATGAGGCATTCAGCCTTCTCACAAGCAGAGATGGGAGAGGGGGAAGATGGGAGGTGGCAAGGTGAGGGGAAGTTATGAGGGTTGGGGTGGGGGAAAGCAGAAATGGGAGACTTGAGGTGGAGGGATGCTGATGAGGGGACACAGAGAAGGGGTGAGGTTTGGAGGACTCAGGTGTGTAGGAGTTGATGAGAGATTGGTACTGACATTGAGGGGTTTGAAGCCGTTAATGGATATTAAGGGGAGTTGACCGTTGTATGCAGACAACCTCTGAAAACTGGAATTATCATGAGTCTCAATTAGATACAAAAAGATAGATATCATGGGAGGGGTGAAATCAATGGTCATTGAAGGCACAGAGGAAAGTTGTGCTGTCAGTATGGTGGGACAGCCATGGATCAACCATTTGTGAATTAAACAGGATTCGGAAGGAAAATTTGGGAATAAGAGGAATAGATCGTGATAAAGAAGAACATGGGGGTGTTCCAGATGGAGAAATAAAGCAAGGGGAACATTTCAAAATGTTATTAAATGCTTTTAAAGTCAGAAGCAAATTAATTAGAGTCAGCGGCACATTCGCACTCCCAATGATGCATATGGATTAATAATTATTAATAATTAATTATTAATAATTATTAATCCATAATAATTATAATTTAATTATAATTTAATTATAATTAAAGGTGCGTTTGTTCAATTGGGAAATATTAAGAAAGGAAGAGATAAAGAATGAATGAAGGAAGGACAATACAGGCAGAATGAGTTCAAGAATGAGCAGGGTGAAAGGACAACATTTAGGATAAAGAAAGCGGAATGAAGCACGTGACATCAAGGATAGTCAGAATTTTCACACCCACTACTTGAGGCCTTGGTGAATCGGCCATACACACAGCCATATAAATTTATCAATACACCACAAGGTACGGCTAAACATGGAAAATTACAAATTCCTGCCACCTTCAGTCGAAGGTCTGCACTGGCCAGCCGGTTCGTGAAACACCGTCCAGAAACGTTCCTTGGCCAACCCCGCAAGAACGTGGGAATAATTGGGACCATTTAAGAAGATGAGAAAAAAAATATTTAACAGACGGCAAAAACCAAGAATGTAAATACACAACTCGATTGATATCAAAACCAAATTCACAAATACATGGGGAAGATACAATTCTTAGAAGTTGATACAAGAGGCAATAATTGCTAAATGTATTAGATCAATCCTTGTGTAAAAACTGCCTCCCCTGCCTTCCAACACGACTCCTTCCAATCCCTGATCTTTCTCAAGAGAGAAAAAAAGTTTATTTATCGAAAAACAATAAAATATATTAAATCAACATTTACATCATTGTATGAAAGTCAAATTGCTCTCACTGGTCTCGTTTCTCCAAGCAAGCTCACCCCTTGCCAGCCGCATGGCAACAGATGCTCTGCTGATACCGCGTGTGTTATCAACCTAATCTGGCAGTGGAATGGGTTAGCATCCTCAGCCCTGCTTTGGGCAAAACGAAACGCACCTTCACCTAATCCAGTTCCATGCTCATTTTTCTTTTTATCCGAAGGTCTAGGTTTGGGCTGACAGGATGGCTAAGAGGTAAGCACACTCGTCTCGAAGCTGTCTAGCCAGGGCTTGAATCCCGACCCAGCTATAAACTGTCAGTTCGGTGTTTCACAGGCAGGGCGATTCCATCAATGTGTGTGCCGTCCCTCGGTTGGACGTTAAACTGGGAATCCTGTCTGCCAGCATGGGTTGGTGAATGTTAAAGATCCCATGGTGTCCTTCGCAAAGAGTAGGTGAGTATAGCTGGCACCATGGACAAATTACAAATTCCTGCCCTAACGAGGCGAACGTCAGGACTGGCCAGGCCGGTTTGTGAAAGACTTGGGTAAAGCTTCCCCCGGCCGACCCCACAAGGTGGGATAATAGTAGCTGTTAAAGAGCAACAAAGGTCTAGGTTCATGGAGCAGCTGAAAGACAAAAGGGAGCAGGTTCACAAACTACCGGAGGGGATGGTGGAGGGAGGTGGATGCACATATACTACAGATTGTCTCAAAAGTCTGGACCCATAAGAAAAGACATTTTACTTTTAAAGTTAAATCAACTCATTTTCAACGCTGGTTCGTTAATATTACAGGTAAATAAAATACCCTCATGACTCATTATACCAAGAAAGAGAAGGTTGAACCTGTGTTGCTACATGTTTCTGCTAAAAGCCAGATGGAGTCAGGTCAGTTATTCCATGAAAAACATCCCGATAAGCCAAAGAAACCAAAACGCCCTGATAAAACAAAGACACCAAAACTGGTCATCCTCGCTCCTCTAATGCTGAATCCAATTCTGAAAATGTTATTGTAGTGGTTACAATAAGCCAAAAAAAATTTGAAATAAAATTAGTCAAGAAGAGGGACTTAGTCGGTCTTCCGTTGCAAGAACTTTTTAAAGGCAAACAAATACCACTCACATAAAGTTACCTTTGTTCATGGAGATGATGCTGACCGACGTACGGAATTTTGTGAGTGGGTTATGCATATATTTTATGGGGAACCAACGTTATTATCTGACGTCATAAAGTTACCTTTGTTCATGGAGATGATGCTGACCGACGTACGGAATTTTGTGAGTGGGTAATGCATAGATTTTATGGGGAACCAACGTTATTATCTGACGTCATCATCAATGATGAAGCCTCGGTCCATTTGACCATGACAGTCAACCGTCATAATTGGTGATATTGGAGCGATGAGAATCCTAATTGGACTGAGGAAGCTCGTGTTTAATATGATCCTAGAATTATGGCGTGGTGTGATATTCTTGGTGATGTTCTGTTAGGCTCATACTTTTATGAACAGAATGTTTCAGGTATTAGCTTCCTCTCAAGCTACCTACCAATGCCTTTAACACGATCAAGAAGAGTGTGCTTTCAACAGGATGGGGGCATCGCAACATTATGCTGCGACTGTCCAAAACTGCTGGATCAAACAATACCTTTGAGGTGGATTGGAGCCATGGCCCGGGGGAATGCCCCCCACATAGTCAAGACCTGACACAACTAGACTTTTTCCTATGGGTACACCTGAAATCCATGGTTTATAGCACGAGACCAAGCAGTATAGCAGAGCTGAAGGAAAACATTAGGAAGGAATGTACTGGCAATAGTCTTTTCTTCTTAAGAAATATCCTAAGGCCCCAAGAAAGCCAGCCACTCCAAAAGGATTCCCCTAGAGACCTCGAATTATATTGATGATGTTGGAGATGTTGAATAGATGAACAATCTTGAATAGATGTTGGAGAGAGGTCTATATTGTGTGAGTCAAGGGCAGGTTGTGATTAGGTAGAGTATGGTGTCGAAGTCAAGGCGACAGCGTGGGCAGAGCCAGTCTTGAGTTGGATAGAGTTTGTATCGATATGTTTTAAGTGCAGGTTGGTAACCAGAATGGAGTCTGCCTCGTGTTACTCTGGAGGGCCGCCGAAGGGTTTGGTTGGATGGATGGATGATGGGGTATGGTTCATTGAGTTTTTTTTATTGTTCTTCTGTTGATGCAAAGCTGAGGTCATGATGGAATTATCTTCGTGACTGTCAATGCGTTTGTCTGTGAACAGGATATTTCAAAAATTTGTGGGCAGATTCGGCGGAAATTCGGTGGACACATTGGGTGTGTGACAAGGACGAAAGTAGTAGATTTTAGTGAAGATCCGGATTCAATAATTTTTTTTATTTCTTAAGTGATTCGTCACCATTGAGAGATAGGCCAAAAACGATAGGTAGCACAATATCTCAAAAGGTTGTGGATGAGTTATGATGAAACTAAGTGGATGAGTTGGTTGGGTGACAGGAACAAACAGACTAGATTTTGGTTCACGTCCAGATCCAGATCCGGCCTAGCAGTGGGATACAAAACGTAAACTGTTTAGCCTGGTGGAGGCATGCGCTCTATTGAGTGCCATTTTAGTTGTAAATTTTTTGTTCAAGATGTATTTGAGGGATGGCACACTCATTGATGCAAAAACCCAGCCTGCCATGCACAAATCCAACATTTTATTGTCTGGTTAGGAATTTAATCCAAACAAGACAGCTTAAAGATGGGTCGCCACGTCTGCGCCATTCTGTCCAAAAGCCATGCCCATGTATGGGTGTGATTTCAACACAACATAAACAGATAACATAATGACATGTGCGTTTGGCTTTTTCTCTATATCACAAATGGGACAAGGAGTTTCCCTGCAGCTTGACCTTATCTCACAAAGGAGAAATCACAACAGTTTAGCTGAAACAGTGTTCTGAATTATCTTACTCAATAACCCCATTGTTGGTTGAGTACATTGTGCAATCGTCTACAACCACCTACTTTCCCAATGGCAGCAAAAAAAAGTGCAGAGAATGTCATTAAAATATGAAACCAAAACTCTATTGAGCTTATAAACAATGCTATGATGAATTGCACTTCTGCAAGCAAGTACAAAAAGATGGGACAGCTCTATTCATGAATCCTTCAGAGAGCAGTTTGTTCTGTGATACAACTTCCTCTGTTAGCAGTGCAACTGAAAAGTTTGTTACATTCAACTCAACTGGGGATTGAGCCCAATACCAGAGAGCACAGAAGTGAGCCACATTACCGACCGACTTATCCTGCTGCCCCTATTTCCCACTTGAATTGATTTATTCCATCGAGTATGGAATCTATAGATACATTAAGCCAGAAAGGCATGATGGCGTTAGTGTGCTGCACAATTATATCCCATAGGTCCATCGTGGGTTGAATATTTTTGGTTACACACTTTAGGGTCACAGCAAAATATCATGGTAGGTCGGATATCAGAAAAAGATTCGGGGAATGGGGGGTTAACGCGAGGCCGATGCATGATGCATACTGAGAGCCAGAACACTCACAGTGAGAGCACCATTTCCTTGAGGTGTTTGCCGCTTGCATCATCCGCGAGCTGCTTTGCACAGCTGTCACTCACTGCATGACACGACAATAAACAGATGCAACATCAAAATTAATAAATAACCAGTATCCCACGTCACAAACGGCATAGTGCCATCAATAAATGCAATAATGTATGATGCCATTTCAAATGACTTTGTCGTGACATTTAGAACATTGCGAATTACATTTGGGATTCATGAAATAAGGTCATGTTAAATGGACACAAACATGAAATTTTTTGAAGAGATATGTTTTAGAGGATGATATCCCTGACCCATTCTTTTTTGGGACAATAATAAACCTGATAATCATGTTTTTAAAACAGACTATTTTCACTTCCGTAATGCAAATGAGCTACTTCCGACATCGGTGTCAAGTGACCACAACAAATCTAAAACATATCTTCAAAAAATTTCATGAATGTGTCCCTTTAAAATATAAATGATCAACATTACATTGCAGATGACTCATTGTTGGATTTTCAAAACTAAACATCTGTGTGTTGTGCCTATGAAAAATCCATGAACAAGAAAGACACGATACTTGCAAAATCCACCCCTCACCACCTCCCCAACCCCCCCCCCCCATCCCACCCAAAAAAGTTGCCATGGATACATCAAATTGTCCATTTCATCAAGATTAAAATTGACGATCTTAATCAAAGCTAGGGTCAATGGGATGAAAAGTGATGATTTTTTCAGATGAAAATTGATATTAGAAATTTGACCTTGAGTTGACCTTTGACCTTTTGACCTCAAAAATATTTGGTTTCCTAATTCAGTGATGCAGTATGTAATTTTCTTCAATCTCCAAGTTAATCAGATGGAAATTGATTTTTCAGATGAAAATTGATGATTTTATAAGTTTGACCTTGAGTTGACCTTTGACCTTTTGACCTCAAAAATAGTTGGTTTCCCCAAGTCAGAGGCACTGTGCAATAGCTGTTTAATTTTCAAGTCAATCAGATTAAAATTGATTGCTCTTCAGATGAAAATTGATATTATAAATTTGACATCGAGTTGACGTTTGACCTTTTGACCTCAAAAAGTTGGTTTCCCAATTTAGTGGCTCAATATGCAAATGATGTTCAATTTACAAGTCAATCGGATGAAAAATGACAATTTTAGAAATGCGACCTCAAGATGATCTTTGACCTCAAAATCAATAGGCTTCTTCCTTATGACCAATTCCACCATTTGGTGAAGTTTCATGACGATCGGTTGAGAATTGCGACCTGCAGGCGATTGACAGACAAACAGACAGACAGACAAACGCACACGACCAACCAATATACTTGAAAAATCTTTGATTTTGCAAGTCATAAGCTCCATAAACATGAATGGCAATAACCTTCCAATAAATAAGGTGGAAACCACCACTTCCCCCTCAGGAAAGAGTTAATCTGTTATCAAAAAGAAAGCTTGTTCTGTAGCCTGAGTAAGCACCTCATAATGTGTGATAAATGGAATCAGGTACAAAATCCTACATTGTAATTCCATTTGTTCATTCTGCTTCTTGGAGAAGACAGAACTTCTTGGAGAGGATTGTTGAGAAAGTAGATGGGAGGGTTGTCCAGTCGATCTTTTCGGAGAGACATAGTAAGAGTGTGAGATTTGTCAGGATTGAAAGACATGTTCCACTTGTTGTTTGACCAGTCTGTGATTTTGTCCAGGTCTTCAGAGAGTGAGGAGGCTGCAGACTGCCGATCTGAGGGAAGAGGAATGGAGCGGCAGAGAGTGGAGTCATCAGCAAAGAGATAGAGGATTTTCCAGAGAGTCGGAGAGATCATTGATAAAGACAAGAAAAAGCACAGGGCCCAGCACACTGCCTTGGGGAACTCCAGCCTTCATGCACTGTTGAAGAGAGCATGTGATTCTAGCGTACGGTGGATTTTGATTTGTCCTGTATGGTACGAGCACAGGCTAGTGTTGCTGCATCCAACTACCCCTCCACTCCAACTCTCCCCCAAGCTCCCAGAAGTGGTGGAACCCAAGACCGTCAGCCGATAGGGTATCTCCCATCAGAAATCTGATGCAGAGGGTCTGTTTTATCTCTCTCAGACGATCAAAATCTCGGTGATGAATGGCACCCAGGTAAGGATCCAGGTGGTCTTTAAATCAGTCAGGCAGTTACGGGGTTACTTTATAGTTTTCGCACGACCTTTATTGTACCATCTTTCCAGCCACTCCGGAGTCTGCGGTATACATCGTGACACCCAGTAGCTGCAGATGATCAATATCAATAGTTCCTCCATCCACAAAATTGAAGAGAATATTAAAGTACTGGGTACCGAGGAATTGAAATTTTTTTTTTTTTTTTTTTTTTTGTATACAAGATCGAGGCTCGTGAAAGAGCGAACATTAATCACACAGAAAGACAAACAGACACACAAAACAAATAACATCGGGAGCGGTAGACAAGATGGGGAGAGAGGGGGAAGGACACAAACACAACATTTGAGAGCAGGAACCGAGAGACATGGAGACATCGAGAGATCTGTGGGAGGGAGAGGGCTTTGGGGGGGAGGCATGGGAAAGGGGGTGGGAGAGGCATAAAACATATGGACACTGCCAGGACTACCAGGAAAGAAGTTGGAATTACAAACAAGGTGGATCTGGAGTGAATTAGTGGGGGTAGAAAAGATCAAGGTTTTGGATGGGGGAAGATAAGAGATGGTGGTGAACAGCTGTTTTAAAGACCTGGAGGGAGGAGTGGGATTGAAGGGAGTGTGGGAGTTTGTTCCAGAGCCGGGAGAAAAGAGGAATGAAGGAGTGAAGGTGAGCAGAGAGCCGAGATTTCGGCAGTTTAACCATCAGAGGGTTGCTGGCAGATCTTGTGCGACCTGTAGGAATATTTGGGGGACAGAGCACAGAGAGAGCTGGGGGAGCAAGGCCGGAGAGGAGTCGGTAGAAGACAGAAAGACCACCTACCTGCCTGCGGTGAGTGAGTGAAAGGCCCTCAGAGATAGCTTCATCGCGGGAGATTCCAATGATTCTGAAAGCTTTGGTTTCAACAGCGTGAAGCCGAGCTAGGTGTGAGGCAGGAGCACCAGCCCATAGGGGAGAACAGTATTCCATTGAGCTGCGGATGAAAGCCTTGTATGTGGAGAGGAGCTCAGGTGTGCCTAGGAAGGACTTTGCACGACGGAGGATGCCCAGTCGGCGACTGGCTTTGCAGGCCAGCTTGGAAATGTGGTTTTCCCAAGAAAGATCATGGCAGATAGTGAGACCCAAAAGCTTGAGCGACAGAACTTCTTGGAGAGGATTGTTGAGAAAGTAGATGGGAGGGTTGTCCAGTCGATCTTTTCGGAGAGACATAGTAAGAGTGTGAGATTTGTCAGGATTGAAAGACATGTTCCACTTGTTGTTTGACCAGTCTGTGATTTTGTCCAGGTCTTCAGAGAGTGAGGAGGCTGCAGACTGCCGATCTGAGGGAAGAGGAATGGAGCGGCAGAGAGTGGAGTCATCAGCAAAGAGATAGAGGATTTTCCAGAGAGTCGGAGAGATCATTGATAAAGACAAGAAAAAGCACAGGGCCCAGCACACTGCCTTGGGGAACTCCAGCCTTCATGCACTGTTGAAGAGAGCATGTGATTCTAGCGTACGGTGGATTTTGATTTTAGAGTGACGATACATTTACTTTCACTATGGGCATCATATTAAAGTGAGAACATTTATCATCAGTGCAAGGTACAATTAGCCACAAATATTTTATCCCTCCGATAAAACACCCACATCCCCATGGATTATTTGACAAGGCCCTATAATGGCATCATCCATTTTCTCCATACTCTGCATGCGAGGACTGAGCGGTGTGAAATAAAATGACGTTGTGATGCGTGATGGAAAACAAAACAGGGCCTCAGCATTTCAAGCCGAAAGTGAAAAATCACAGCTGTGTCTGACTCCATCCAAGGATTGCTGATGAGCAAAGCGAATCTCGTCAGCCCGGCAGTTGGGCTTCTCCGAGTTAGGTGGCGTCGGGAATGAGAGTTGTATTTCTTACAGGAATCCACACTTCGTTAAACATTGGACATGTGCAGCCTGTGAGAGAAGTTTCTTACAAATCGATAGGCGGTAACAATTTACACAATTGATGGCAAAAAGAACCGGTTAAAAGCTCGAAACAAGAACTAACTATGAAAATCATTCTTACGATAAATTTCTGTAATCTATATATAACGGAAAAGGTGTATCTATGTCCAGCAAATAATGGCACCTTTTATGAGGGAATAAATAATCAGTATTTATCAGTGTTGTTTGTGTTTGTAGCCTGGTGTTTGCTTAGCGGTTAGGGCGCAGGCTTGGGATCCTAGGATCCTGAGTTTGAATCCCGGTCGATCGCTGAATTAACACCAGGGGGGTTGACTCAGCCTGTCATCCTTCCGAGGTCGGCAAATTGAGTACCAGCTTGCTGGGATGAATGATCCCGGTGTGTACCCCGATTTAGAATAGGTACACCGTATCCCTGCGCATCGTAAGAGGCGACTAAGGGTTGGCGTCAGGAAGGGCACCCGGCCATAAAAAAAAAATTGCCTCAAACAGGGAACCATGATTGTCGTGGAACCCCCGCTCTAGCGGGGAAAATGGCCTTAAAACGATCATTCATTCAGTGTTGTTTGTGTTCCTATTAGAGCATAATAAAATAAATTGCATACATATTGGTAGTACTGTACCCAGGGTCAGGTCATAGGCACAAAAACGGATTACTGACACCTGCCCTGTCATGTGGCGGAAATATCGCTACCTTTGGTGGTAGCCGGTATTACAAATTATCTTCCTTTATCTTGTGATATGGAGTATGATATGTTGTGATTAATAAAATTTCTTTTAAAATGTATTTATAAAGGTGCAAGACTAAGACTGTTACCGTTTTACCTGATGCACTTGTCGGTGATTCATCAGCTATATCGGAGTATATATCCATACTTAAGATTTCAGTAATCACATGCTAAGTCATTCATATAAATAACAAATAACAGTGCGTCATATGATACTATACCTTGGGACACTCCTGATGCTTCGGGAATTAATTCAGCTTTAATATTAAACATGACACTGGTGTCTGGTAATGTGAGACACCAATTCAAATCGAAGGATTATCATAGTGAGCAAACTCTGGAGCAAAGTTACAAGGATTCCATCATTTGCTCTTTCATCTGCCCACTCAGTCACTGCATCTGCCCACGAGCAGTTCTCAATGTCAAAAGGCCGGCAGGAAAGCCTAAAGGCATGTGCACTCGCTAAAGGTATTGGCTGTCCAGGCTGAGTTTGAATTTTGAATTTTATAGGGTGAACCCTCTCCCTCCCACCTCCTCTCCCCCCACACACCCATAAACCATGATTTTTTTCATGCTGTGAACAAACTTTAGTGCATTACGAATGATGAAGGTTATCGTCAAGTTTCATCAAAATCGTGTGTGTAGTACTATTTTGGGGGATCAAACCTAGAACCACTTCGAACCCATTACGCCCTGATTATTAAATGCCATGAGTGAACTTGAGCTCCAACATACTAAATATAATTTTAGCCAAATTTGGTTACAATCCCATCAGCACATTCGGAGAAGTCGTTGCAAGTGGTTACGTACTGATGGAGTGGCAACGTGCCATCCCATAAGCTCCCCGGAACCACGTTCCAGGCGAGCCAAAAATGGGCATCCCATCTGCTAGCATTGCTTGGTGGACATAGAGGATCCCACAGTGGCCTTTGTGAAGAAGAGCAAAGTGGCCTTTTAGCCATGGTGCCAGCAAGTTATCGCTAGCACAATGGCTAAATTCAAAATTACTGCCTGAACTGCACAAGGTCTGTTGCTCCCACATCACAGACAGGTTGGTGACCTCTGGTTTTTTTTTTTTTACTGCCTATCCTCCAGTCTAACTCACTCTACTCTATCAACTTTCTAACCCTCCCCAGCACATCCACGATATACGCCTTTTGCAATAACCCAATCCTGATTAAATTCCCAAAATACAGGCTTTCCACCAACATCTACTTTTTTGTTCCTCTTTTCTCCCATTTTTGGAATCGTCTTCTGAAGCAGGTTCAATTGCACTTTTCCTTCCAAACCTTCACGCAAGTTGTGCATCACCATCACGTCATCCAATATCCATACTCGCAATCATTTCAACCCCCGAGTTAATATAATCCAACCTAACCCATTTATTTTCAAGTTAATGTCTTCACTCCTTTTTTCTGTCCTTGCCATTTTCCTTGCTTATGGCCAACTCTTTCCACACTGTCAGTAGTTGCCTTTTTACCCTACGTCACCTCAATCTTCCATTATCTAAGATTATGTACAAAACTAGAGCAATGTGACTGTGTCGCCAATATGCCTCCTATTACGCATTACCTCCCCAAACCCCGGTTACGGTGCACCTCAGAGTCTGGAGCGGGAACACGGCAGAAAGATTTGTTATTTTGAGTGTTCTAATAAACCATGGTAAAACCACACCAATGCAATTTTTTTTTTTTTTTTTTTGGATACAGAGTCGAGGCTCGTGAAAGAGCTAACATTTATCAAACAAACAAATCAAACAAACAACCAAACAAAGTATATAAAAAGGGGAGCGGTCGACAAGATGGGGAGAGAAGGGGAGGAAGCACACAAACACAACATTTGAGAGCAGGGACATCAGGATATGCGTGGGAGGGAGAGGGCCTGGGGGGAGGCAGGATTGGCATAAAACGCAAGGACACCAAGGACTTCCAGGAAAGAAGTCGGCACCTCAAAAAAGTGGATTTGGGGTGAAATTAGCGGGGGTAGAAAAGATCAAGGTTTTGGATTGGGGAAGATAAGAGATGGTGGTGAACAGCCGTTTTAAAGACCTGGAGGGAGGAGGGATTGAAGAGAGTGAGGGAGTTTGTTCCAGAGGTGGGAGAAAAGAGGAATGAAGGAGTGAAGGTGAGCAGAGAGTCTTGATTTTGGCAGTTTAACCATAAGAGGGTTGCAGGCAGATCTTGTGCGACCTGTAGGAATATTTGGGGGACAGAGCCCAGAGAGAGCTGGGGGAGCAAGGCCGGAGAGGAGTCGGTAGAAGACGGAAAGACCACCAACCTGCCTGCGGTGTAGAAAAAATTGTAATTGTAGAACAAAACAAGTAATTGTATTAAGAACTCTCACATGCACAATAATAACACTGAAAGAAAGTACAATGAAAATATCACTTGCATCAAATGAACAATACATATGATGGTACCATCATTCCCCATTGCTCTCAAAGCAATGAACTCATGACACGCCAACGTGAGTGGAATGTAACATTCCCCAAAGTCTGTGCACGGATCCCCACACTGGTTGAAGCCATGCAGAACGACGAGAACAGGCAGGTATAGGCACGGCTGCAGACGAGGGTGAGAGGTCGATATGGGAATTGAGCCGATAGGTAAACCAACGGCGCTCCACATGGTGAGGTCGATATGGAAATCCCAATGACAAAACAAGATGCACCAAGCGGACAGCCTCTTCGAGGACAAAATGGCGTATCATCATGTAATGGAGGCGCTTGATTTTTCTCCAACAATAACTCACTCTTGGTAATGAAACCTGAGACACAGGTTTAATTGCAATAGCAATATAGGATGATGTCGCGGGCAATCCCTTTCACGGGAAGCCTCAACTCATTCGCGACCAATATCAAAAAAAGTCTGCTCGCAGCCTCGATGCGATTTACGGCTGTATCTTTCTCCTGGCCATCTCCTACTCCTCCTTCTCCTCCTTCTCCTTCTCCTTCTCCTTCTCTTCCAGTTCCTTTGCAGCGTTTTCATTTTTCCTCCACAAACATTTATTTTTACCTTTTACTAAAGTCCTCTCCATTTCACACAAAAATCTTAACAACAATATTACCTGAAACGAAAAATCCTCCAAGTGTATAATCTATCTATAATTCCAGTAATCTCTGTGTGTTTGTTTGTACGTTTGTACGTTTGTACGTTTGTACGTTTGTTTGTTTGTCTGTGACCGCTGTTTCTCGACAACCACGGGTCCGATATACTTGCAACTTGCCAGGTATATTGCTGGGGACCCGAGGATGTGCCTTTTCAAGGTTTGAAATTAATCGGACAAGTACTTACCGAGCTATGGCGATTTAGCCGTTCGCCGTTCGCTTTGGCGTTGCGAATGGACCAAACCATTGCATGTAAATAGAGGGGGGGGTTCTGTGGTCGTTGCGAATGGACCAAACCATTCATGTAAATTGAGGGGGGGGGGGGTTCTGTGGTCGTTACTGCCACGTGGTTTCAAAGTTTTTTTTTGTTGTTGTTGTTTGCACGCATGTTTTTTTGCACCCACGTACGGGCACGCCCTAGGATGTTTACACACGCACACCCCTACACAAATTTTTTTTTTTTTTTTTTTTTGGCAAGGAACGGGCACCCACGTACGGGCACGTCCTAGCTTATATATAGTACGGGCATGCCCTAATAACAACAAAGGCGGAAGTGACAGATCCATAACACTCCAGAGTCCCACAATGGGTAGATGCCTTCATTTGATTTAAATCCCTTCAGCTGTTTTCAAGTATCACATTTTCACCAGCCAAGACAGGATTCACATCGATCGGTGAAGCGGTTTCAGAGAAGAGATTTTTTTTTATATCGGCTTTCAATCTATTATGGTTGCCATACCACATGACATGGGACCTTAAAAAAATGTACACTCTGAATATGTATGGGTAAGGGATCACGTTTGTGAAGGTTCGTGTTGATTGGATAAGGTTCATTTTTCTATCCAAGATGGCTGCCAAACGACATGACCTACGATGTCATCATTTTCAAATTATATGCAACAGTGCTGTTAGATGAATGAATGAATGAATGATCGTTTTAAGGCCATTTTTCCCCGCTAGAGCGGGGGTTAGCCTTGCAGGCCCCATGACAATCATGGTTCCCTGTTTGAGGCAATGTTTTTATGGCTGCTACAGTGCTGTTAGAGGCTATTTGTAAAATTTCGTATCTATAGGGTAAGCTGTTGCAGATATAATTATTAATATTTTCCTTCAAACCAATATGGCTGCTATACCATGTGACCAATGATGTTTTTGTGATGATATTTTAATCGCCATGCCTAGTCAATGACACAAGTAAAGTTTCAAGTCAATCGATTTAGTGGTTTAGGAGAAGATGTTTTTTTTAAGGTTTTAGGTTAAATCCAATATGGTTGTCAAACCATGTGACCTATGATGTCATAATTTTAATATTTCAACACAAATGGGTCATAGATCATGTGCATGCAATTTCAGATTTTTAGGATAAGGAATTCAATTAAAACATTTTTGGCTGGTATACCACTTCACCTATAATGTCATCATCATCATCATTCTTTTGTTCCCTGTTGGGAGTACTTGACAATGTGCCAGGTTTCACATTTTTCCATTCAGCAGTTTCCGAGAAATCGTTTTTTAACCCTTTGAGTACGGGATTTTTTTTTTTGATAAAAATTCCCCCGGTATGGGATTAATTTGGCATTACGGGAATGCAACCACGTACTGACGATCTATTTATAGGTATAGTCGATGACGTGTAGTAACGTCATCCGTACACAAAACTTTTTCATGGGTTGCGGCACTGGACGTCATCCGTACTCAAAGGGTTAATTATATGCGTTTAATCCAAGATGGCTGACATACTACGTGACCTATGACGTCACAATTATCATAAAAACATTCTGCATGGATGTCGCTCCTACCCTGAAAGTTTCGTTTCAATTGGACATGTGGTTGCTGAGAAAAAAGAGGTTTAGCCCGTACAGACGGACGGACAACTCGAAAACATAATGCCTCCGGCCACCTTTGGGAGCGGAGGCATAAAAACTGATACATATCGATATATATCGATATTGTCACTTGCATGCCACCTGGCACACAGCCGCAAATATACTTGGCAGGAAACACACGCCAAGGTCTTGCCTCAAGATGGCCGAGTCTAGAACTCAATTTGGTCAGTCGCGCGTCTGAGCAGTGTGACGAATGACATAATGCTGCCTGGATTGTAAAAGGGCTGCTCCCATGCTAGTTGAGATTTACACCAAAATAAGCATCATGTGAGAGGTTTGATTGCGGTTAAGCCTCATTGTCTTACACAATATTGATTTCTTTAATAAAATGGCACGTGCACGTGACATAAACCGACAGATTTGGCAGTACCACACTGTGGCAGTATGAACCACAGGCAATGAACAATGATATATTGATAAATAAACAAACACTTACAACATAGGAAAACTAACCCCTCTATGGGCCTACAATCTACATGTTCACACGCACAAACTAGGTGAGATTTTCCAAGAGTTCAGTCCTTTGAGGAAACACCACAAAGATGCAGAGAATGTCCATACTGACCAGATATTGCAACAAAACCAGAGTGGTCAGACACCAAGGA
The DNA here is from genome assembly GCF_964187855.1 of Myxine glutinosa. Classification (NCBI taxonomy): domain Eukaryota; kingdom Metazoa; phylum Chordata; class Myxini; order Myxiniformes; family Myxinidae; genus Myxine; species Myxine glutinosa. The sequence goes on along the minus strand of NC_136269.1, from coordinate 106,776,783 downwards.
GTGTTACCAATAAAAGAGCCACGGCAATCAACTGGTGTTCCCAAGCAAAAAGAAAACCAATGTCACTCCGGAGAAGCTGATACCCTCGATACCGTCTCCCTCCCCTCCCCTCCACCTATTCCTGCTGCCATGCCACATGAAGTGGCACAACCCTTGAGGCGATGTGTTCCATAGTCAGCCCAATCAGATGATGCCACGCAGCTCTGGCCAATAATGTCGCTTTTCTTGCCGGCGATGGGGCCAATGGCTGGTCACGTTGTTACCAAGTCAGAACAGTCAAACCGGAACCCAACCCCAGGTGCTGATGTTTACACCGGCAATGATGTTGCAACCGCAGACATTATTCTTCACATTGAGGAGGGGAGTGGGGGTAGAGGTTAGTGCGATGCAAAATGTGCTGGTGGCAATCTCATAAAAATTCCCCTCTCGGAGGACTCCTTACCCTACCTCACCTGGTCAGATTACATGACATCCTTCTCCAACTAACCACTACAGCCAACAACGCTGCCTTTCAACATTATACACTAACAGGACAACTTAACCGAAAGGTGAACTCCGTGTTACCTGTCAAAATGATCTATCCTATGTGAGCAGTGAGCACACAGACTATTGTTACGGATTCGTCACTTCCGTTGTTGTGGTTTTCATCCACTGTAAACATTTTTGATTCCATGTACTATTATTGTTGTCGTTTAAGGGAGATAGAGGTTACTATTTTCAAAAGGTAAAAAAAGTCAATGTTTTAAATGAAACCGGAACCGGACGACGACGAAGAGGAAGAGGAGGAGGAGAAGGCAGAGCGAGTGAGTCGGGGAAGAAGCCTAGCTGCTTCGAGGTCTGGAGCAAACGTTGACGAACGGAGGTCACTTGCGAACTTCGGGTTTCCCGGGAAAGGGATTCTTGTGACAGAGTTGTTATCGCTGTGACAGATCAACCTGTGTGTCAGGTTTTGGCGGTCGATTCCGAGGAGAATCATCGTCATGCCGTTGCGCCTCGAGAACGGGCGTTGTGGATGACTTATGACAAAACTATGTGGATGAGTCGGGTGTGTGACAATTATGACAAAACCACCACCATCTCTTATCTTCCCCCATCCAAAACCTTGATCTTTTCTACCCCCGCTAATTTCCCCCCAATTCCACTTTTTTGAAATACCAACTTCTGTCCTGGAAGTCCTTGGTATCTTTGTGTTTTATACTTCTCCCTCCTCCCCCCCCCCCCCCTTCCCACGCCTCCTCCCCCCAAGCCCTCTCCCTTCCACACATCTCCCTGCTCTCAAATGTTGTGTTTGTGTGCTTCCCCTTCTCTCCCCATCTTGTCTTCCGCTCCCTCTTTTTATATATTTTGTTTGTCTGGTTGATTTGTTTGTGAAGTAAATGTTAGCTCTTTCACGAGCCTCGATTCAGTATACAAAAACACTTGGGATGTTGGCAGGCGTGTGAGGCTGGTTCCACCCTTCAATGAAAAGGAGGTAGCCAAGTTTTTTTTACACATTGAGAAAGTGGCTCAAATGCTAAAATGGCCTGTGGGGTCCTGGACTATGTTAGTGCAAAGTGTTTTGGTGGGTAAAGCTCGAGATATCTATTCGGCTTTACCGATTGACAAATGTGGAGATTATGAGATCGTGAAGAAAACCATTCTCAAAGCCTATGAATTGGTCCCTGAAGCTTACCGGCAAAAATTCAGGAATGCCAGGAAGAGGGAGAGTGGGTCCCATGTGGAGTTTGCCAGAATGAAGGAAACCATATTTGATGGGTGGTGTGATTCGAAGGGGATTGGGAAAGACTTCAACCGGTTACGACAATTGATCTTGGTGGAGGAATTCAAACAGTGTGTCCACGCAGACATTAAAGTACATCTGGATGAAAAGAAAGTACCAGAGTTGTATGAGGCAGCAACCGTGGCAGATGACTATGCCTTGACACACAGGATGGGATTCCACAAACCTAACTTCCCGCCTAGAGTTAGCCAGGGGAGTTATGGTAAATCCGGTGCGGAGAACAAATATTCATGGAGGCGGCCTAGAGATGACTATGGGGACAAATCTGATACCGCGACTTTTAGGGATCAGAAGACTACAGTTCCAAGACAGACTTATCTTCCGGGGTGCCCGAGGCAGACCACGAGTTTTTCCTCCGGGCCTACTTGCGCTTTTTGCAAGAAACCTGGGCATTTATGTCCCAATGTTATGCCCTGAAAAGGAAAAATCAGGAGCGGAGTCAGACTAGTACAACTCCGAATGTATTGGCCAATGCGAGAAATCGTCCTTGGAGGACAGTGCCTTGTGAAGGTTCCCATGCCAAAGTTACGGCATCACAGAACGACCTTGTTCAAGAGGGATACAAACCTTTTATTTCAGAGGGGTTTGTTTCACTGGATGGAGACTTAACGAACCAGAGACCTGTTAGGGTATTGAGGGACACAGGAGCACATCAATCTTTGATGCTTGAGGGCATTTTGCCATTGTCAGAGAAGACGGCAACTGGTGTTAGTGTTCTTTTACAGGGGGTTGGTGGCTATGTTAAAGCTCCACTTCATGTCATCCATTTGAAGTCTGATTTGGTGTCAGGACCGGTCATCGTAGGTTTACAAGCCACTCTTCCTGTAGAGGGAATCTCTTTTATTATCGGGAATGCTTTGGTCGGTGGTTGAGTTTCTGGTAATCCGATGTTTGTTGAAAAGCCTGGTATGGAAAATAACACCGCACAGTTAGAGCAGGAGATTCCGGGTATCTTTCCATCCTGTGCAGTGACTCGTGCTATGGGTAGGAAGCGCTCTGAAGAGAAGGAGAAGGTACTGACGTCACGCTTTGCACAGGCACTTCTTGTCGAGTACCCTGAAACTAAGTGTCAGCACACACAAGTCATGGATGGAGGCAATGTTGGCAAGCTCTTTGTAGGTGGACTGAACTTTGACACAAGTGAAGATGTTCTGGACTCTATCTTTGGCAAATATGGACCACTCTTGGAAGTGCTGCTGATAAAAGACAGGGAGACGCAAAAGTCGAGAGGGTTTGGCTTTGTCACGTTTGAAAACACAAAGGACGCCAAAGATGCAGAAAAGGATTTGAATGGCAAGAATTTGGATGGTCGGACCATAACAGTAGAGAAGGCAGGCCATGGGCATCGAGGGGGCTACAGAGTAGGAAAACGTGGAGGTCGTTTCAGGGGTGGCTATGGCTCCAGGGGTGGGAGTTGTAGTTTTGATGGCGGCCGCAGTCGTGATTACTACTGAGGCTCCCAGCAACAGCAGCGCAGTTTTGGCAACTCTCGACGGGATGACTATTACGGTGGTAGCTGAGATGGGGACCGCTACTCACGTGACTACAGCACCCGACTCTACAACCGTGAGTATGATTTTTATGATCAAGAGAAGTGTTGGAAGCACTGAGTGCTCAGGAGCAGCCGAGCCAAGATTCCTACACGGATTAACCCGTGAACTCCACGTTCCTAAATGTGTCCAATGTCCATGCAGTGAATACTTCCAGGCCTCACCACCCAACCACCATGAAACCTGGCTCTCTGCTCGGCCTCCTTCAAAAAGTGCTATAGATTTGCTTTGCTTTGGATTTTTGATCGCAACCCCTTAACCTTCATTCAAAAAATGAAAAATAAAAACCAGAGGTTGATGAGATGGAGTTTGGCTTTGCAGAAGTTCAACTTGGAAATTGAGCATGTAAAGGGAAGGGACAATGTCGTTGCTGATGCTTTGTCCAGAGTGAACTAACTTTGGAAATTTCTGCAGTTTGTTTGGAAGTTTTGTTGCTTTATTTTGGGAAATATTAATTATCGTTGCTCATGGGAATTGATGATTTGGGTGTGAGTTTTACTTTTGTTTGTTAAAAGAGTTGTTGCCTGCAAAGAAAGTTTTCACTCTGTTCAAACTTTCTTTCTTGAAGGGGGGAAGTGTTACGGATTCGTCACTTCCGTTGTTGTGGTTTTCATCCACTGTGAACATTTTTGATTCCATGTACTATTATTGTTGTAGTTTAAGGGAGATAGAGGTTACTATTTTCAAAAGGTAAAAAAGTCAATGTTTTAAATGAAACCGGAACCGGACGACGACAAAGAGGAAGAGGAGGAGGAGAAGGCGGAGCGAGTGAGTCGGGGAAGAAGCCGAGCTGCTTCGAGGTCTGGAGCAAACGTTGACGAACGGAGGTCACTAGCGAACTTCGGGTTTCCCGGGAAAGGGATTCTTGCGACAGAGTTGTTATCGCTGTGACAGATCAACCTGCATGTCAGGTTTTGGCGGTTGATTCCGAGGAGAATCATCGTCGTGCCGTTGCGCCTCGAGAACGGGCCGTCGGCCATTTTGACCCGCGCGCTTTGCGCATCGCGCAAGGTTTTTCGCTTCGTTTCAACCATTTTCACCGCATCCAGACGTTTATCTGGTGTGTGTGTGTGTGTCACGTGGATTTTGAAGGTAAATCTGCGGTTTCGCCGGTTTGGAGCCGTGAAACGTCCATACCCGAGGGTGTGATTTCCCAGTCGCCTTGAGCGCACCTTTGCGCAGCTTTGGCCGCGTGACTGTGACTGTCATCCGAACAGGATTCTGGTCTCGATTGGACATCGTTCTGACGATCGCTGGAGCGGATCGACTTGGGCTTGATGCCGGAATAGAGACATTGGGGAATGTTCTTCTTTTCGCTCACTTGGAGCACAGTGAGTTATATTGTATGAACCTGATGGTACCATCATAGGAAATACATATTGGTTGTACAATTGATTGCTATTGTTGTTGTACTGTTATTCTTGTGTGATCTTAATACAATATTTGTTTGTTGGTAACAATTGGTGTGGCTTCACCATTGATCTTTGACATACAGAATAACACATTTTTCTGCCGTGACTCCTCTCGGGGCTCAGAGGTACACCGTGACCTGAGGTTGGGGAGGAGCACGTAACATCGTAACACTATGCCAAGGTATTGCATTTTAATAACTACCAGATACCCCATACACAAAACTAGTCATGACTAAAAAATATTGGCACCCTTGCATTTTTTTTCAAATAATGCACCATTTCTCCAGAAAATTGTTGAAATTAAAAATATTTTGGTACCCACACATGTATTTCTTTGGTTTGCAATGGAACAAAAGGAAAAAAAGCTGAAAAAATTACTAAATCTTAGCTTATTCCACACATAAATCCTAAAATGTCCCAGACAATATTATTGGCACCTTTTAGAAGTTGTTAAAATAATTAGATTTCAAGTCGGTGATTCTCCTTTACTTTGGATATTAACTCACCTGTGATGAGTTGCAGGTGCCTGCAATAAAAAAATATCACTCATTCAACCAGTTTGAATTGAGGAAAGGAGTCATTCTGCAGTTTTGTGTCACTGTGTGTACCGCAATGAGCACGGAGAAAAGAAAAAAACCCAGAGAATTGTCTGAGGAAGTCAGACACAAGATTGTAGCCAAGCATGGACAATCTCAAGGCTACAAGTCCATCTCCAGAGACCTCGATGTTCCTGTATCCACCATACGCAATGTTATCAGGAACATTAAGGCCCATGTCACTGTAGTCAACCTCCCTGGATGTGGCCGCAAAAGATAACTTGATCGAAGATTGCAGAGAAGGATTGTTTGAATGGTGGAGAAAGCACCTTGATCAACTGCCAAACAGATTAAAGCTGACCTTCAGACACAAGGTATAACAGTTTCAACTCGCACCATCCGTCACAAACTCAATGAAAGGGGGCTCCATGGTAGGAGATCCAGGAGGACCCCACTGCTGAGAAAGAGCCATAAGAAAGCCCAATTGGAGGTTTCCAAAACACTTGAACAAGCCAAAATCCTTCTGGGAGAATGTACTGTGGACAGATGAGACCAATTTAGACCTTTTTCGTAAAGCACATCATCTCTATGTTTGCAGAAAACAAAATGAAGCCTTCAAAGAAAAGAACACCTTCCCTACAGTCAAACATGGAGAGGTTCAGTGATGTGTTGGGGTTGCTGTGCTGCCTCTGGCACTGGGTGCCTTGAATGTGTGCATGGCATCATGAAATCAGGAGATTACAAAGGCATTTTAGAGCGCAATGTTAAACCCAGTGTCAGAAAGCTGGGTCTCCGTCGAAGGTCCTGGGTCTTGTAGTCGCACAATGACCCCAAACACACTTCAAAAAGCACCAAGGAATGGTTCAAGACAAAACGCTGGCCTGTTCTGAAATGGCCAGCAATGAGTCCCGATCTAAATCCCATTGAACACCTGTGGGGAGATCTGAAAACAGCAGTTGGGAGAAGGCACCCTTCAAATCTGGAAGAACTGGAGCAGTTTGCACAAGAAGAGTGGGCCAAGCTGCCAGTAGAGAGGTTCAGGAAGCTCATTCATGACTATAGGAAGTGCTTGACTGCAGTTATTTTTTCCAAAGGCTGTGCTACTAAATATTAAGTCTATGGTGTTTATAATTTTGTCAATGCCATTTCTTTTTAATTTCTGATTTCAAAGGAATATTAAGTTCTGAGTCAAAAACAAAGGTTCTGTAATATTAACAGTGAAATAAAGAATTGTGCAGACCAAATATTTTCTCATTTTCAGTTATTTGCAAAAAGTGCAAGGGCACCAATATTTTTGGCCACGACTGTAAATGTAAATATATATATATATATATATATATATATATTGTTACGGACCGCGGATAGGATGTTGTTTTGCCGAGCGGATGGCGCCGGGGCCCTAACAGTTACCCCGACTAACCCGATTCCTGGACGTTTGCCAAAATCGCGCCACAGATATTCAATATGGAAACCTCTAAAGCGACCGAATGTAAAGAGGAAGAAGAAGACGTACAGAAGAATAACAGGATTTATTATTTACACACACTAAAGCAAAAGGAGCAGTCAAGGTTATATACAGGGAAAATGGAAAAAGCAGGTGACACAGTGAAAATACTAGCTTAACTATACAAGCTTAACTTATTCCCTGGGACAAGACAAACAAAACAAACTCACGTACACAAGAAGGATGGAATGGCAGGAATGAATGCTGGAAGGAGGAATGGGAAGGTTCAGCTGAGGGCAGATGGTTCGGGTTTGATCCCGCACGGGACGTCGGGCTGGACCTCGACGGCCACCGATGCCACAGCAATCTGGTTCCCGCGGGGTAACGGGTTGAAACTGCCTGGTGGAGTCAACGCTGCTTGTGGAGCCAAAGCTGCTGGTGGAGCCAAAACTGCTGGTGGAGCCAAAACTGCTTCTCTGGCTCACCTCAGGACGCGTCTCCCTTCTTTCTCCGAGGGCTCGTCCCGACTCGTCTGCCGTCTCTATCGTCTGCTCGTGCCGCTGTGGGGACATCGCGTGCTTTGCCAGGACTCGTCTGCCGTCTCTATCATCTGCTCGTGCCGCTCTGGGGACGTCGCGTGCTTTGCCAGGACTCGTCTGAGGTGGGGGCGTCTTCCGCGGGTTATATCAGCCCCACCCTTCATCCTCTTCGAACCTCCCCCAAGCGTTCTCTCTCCGCCCTCCCCAGCCAAACCCCTCGTTCTGGGTTGGTCGGCCAGGGCTGGTTCACTCCTCCCCTCTATGACGAGGTGGAGACACGCCTTTCTTCCCCGACCTGAGCACATGTTCAATGGCGGCAATTGCAGCAAACCGCCCAATTCAATCGGCAAAGGATGCAAAAAGGAGAATGCAGTTGGTAATGGAGGCTTTGAGGGAATTGAAAGGGGATCTATCTTATGTAATACAGTGCAATGGAGTATTAAGTTAATGGAAGACAAGGCCTTACCCTAATACACATAATAAGGATATAACTACTGAACAGGGATATATGGTGTCCTTCGTGTATGCTTTATGGAATTAACTACGGGAACGCCCTTTGATCTTTATACAACAACAATTGCAGGAAGGAGGGTGACATTTTACCACAATTCATTACACAACAATAAATTAAAAAAACATTCTCATATCCACAACACTGCACCCTCCTCCCCTTAGGCACGTCCCGGGCCTATAACTTTTACCTTAGTGTGGCACGTAGGTGTAGTTCCCTCTACTTTTAACCTGACCCTGAGTGCGACAGTTTTAAAACATAAATAAATATGTCCCGCTGCTAACTTGCACCCTGCCTAACAGATTCACGCCCACAACTAACCGAATTGCGGAATGGTCTTCAAACTATACACTTACGGTGGGGGCGCATTATTTACAATGACTACTTTTATTTACAAAACATAACACAGAACCTGTGATTGTTCTTTTGGGGGGGGAGACAGTCTGCTCTGCATCGATGCACCATGAAAGCACCCAAAAATGCACCAAAGCACCCTCAAGCACCAATCGGTGCACAGTCACCACAGTTCAATAAAAAATAAAACCAACAAACCCTGCTGGTGGTCTCTTGCTCTTCGGCTCCCTCTGCTGGCTATTAATATCTTCCAGGTGTTGTCATCTTCTTTGCTGGCGGCCTATTTGCAATAAAAAAATGCACCCGTGTCCATTTTTATTTATTTATGGCCCACAGGGCCGACTAGTGTGGTTCACCTGTGGGGCATAGGTGCCCTGTGACCAAGGTCCGCCAGCAAGATCTCGGGCCTTCATGGCCGGTTCCAGCAGAGGGGCCATGCCCCAACCCATGGGGTCCATAAGTGGTGCTCAGCCACAGACATGTGGTCCATAAGGTGGTGCATCGATGCAGACAGCTGGTTCCGGGAGTTTCGGGCGCACAATGGCGGACTCACTCACGCTCCCCTCGGCGCCCAGTGGCGCACAGGTCCTCATGTGGGAGACAAAGGGGGGACAAGACAGATGAGCGAGGGGTAAGGTCTCAAGGGTACACATCAAACAAGGCAATGCAAGGCGAAGTGCGTACGGAGAGCGAAGTTAGAAAAGCTCGTCCCTACCGTACGTCACCCCCCCCCTTGTCACCTACTCTACCCTTGCCCTTACCCCATATTTACAAAATCTACACCTTTACAAATTCGTCGCTACTGTCACGTCTCCCCCATATTTCCCCTACACCAAATTCGTTACCACAATCCCTCTAACCAAAATTTGCCATCACCCACTTCATCATCAATCCTCATAAGGAGGAAGAGATGGAACATCAAGCACAATGTCACACCCACGTCATGATTCGTCTCACATTCCAAACATCTGCACCATAAAAATAATAAAACATGGCATGGTGTGGAGTTACGTCACCTCAGGTGAGTGGATGTAGATGGTGCGAGGAGATTCCTAATCCTAACTATCCTCTAAATGACATTAACACACTTTACACTACCCGGGGTCTTTCCCTGCCAATCCATTGGCCAACTTACACTATGGGTTCTAAAAACCAATTCCCATTGACCAAACTGTGGTGCTTCCTTAATTTGGGGTCTCACTCCCCCGATGCAACTCCCTGTGCCCTTGCACAATTTCAGGACTGGGGCGTGTAGCTCTCCCAGCAGGCCTACCCACCTGCACACCTGCACACCTCCACCACTGCAGTTGCCACCCGAGCTTACCTAGCTCCTCACCCTAACCTATCTAATTGGGTAAGGCCCCTCCTGGCTCTGTCACCCCTTGGTGCCCTCTGGCACTGGGCTACCCGGGTCCATCCTCCGGATCCTCGGGCCCCATCCACAACAACTCTACCGGCTCCCAGAGCCCACCTGCGGCCTCACCTGGCCGACATCCTCACAGTGGTGGAGTGCCCAACCAACTACACACACACTAACAGGCTACACGCCCAGCCATTTCCACAACACTAATGCACCCATCCAATCAGCATTCTTCCACCACGCACCACAGATGCCAATATCCAACCACAATTTACCTGTACCCTCTACCTAACTCTTACACTACCCTCCCCGGGTATTCGTGATGGGGTCCATCCTCCTTTCCCCCATCCACACCTTCGCACCATCCACTCCACTCCACAGTTTCCACCATACTCACTCCACGACCATCCATTCCAATACTCCATATACTCCAGACACCGGTTCTCCATTCACCTGTTGTTGCACACCTGTGCAATCACACCGGGTGCCACCTGCACCCTGCTTCCTTCCTGGACCATTTGGTCAGCACAATACACATCACTATCACTCCCTCATACACTGCTCCATACACCTGTTCAGTTGCACACCTGTGCAATCACAATACAACTCACAATAATAATAATAATAATAATTCATTTATTTTGTATAGCGCTTTTCAAGAAGCCCAAAGGTGCTTTGACAGAGTGGAAAACATAAAGCATAACAATACATGAAAACAACAATTGCAAAAAGACAAGAATCAATAGGGAAATATTTAAAGCAAAAGGAGGGAGGAGAAGAGATAGTCAGGGGTTAAATGCTGTGGGTTGAATGTTGAATGCAGTGTTGAACAGGTGGGTCTTTAGTGATATTTTGAATGTGGTGAGTGAGGAGGAGTCTCTGATGGTGTGAGGTAGTGAGTTCCAGAGGGTGGGAGCAGCGATGGAGAAGGCCCTGTCCCCCCAGGATCTGAATTTGGTCCGGATGGAGGGGGTCAGGAGGTTGGTACCAGCAGAGCGGAGGTTGCGGGTGGGAGTGTGTCTGGAGAGGAGGTCAGCCAGGTAGGATGGGGCCAGGTTATGGAGGGCTTTGTATGTCAGGAGGAGGATTTTATACTGGATTCTCTGGGGGATGGGGAGCCAGTGAAGCTTGTAAAGGACGGGGGTGATGTGGTCACGGGTCCGGGAATGGGTGAGTAGACGGGCAGCGGAGTTCTGAATGTATTGGAGTTTATTGGTGATTGTTGAGGGTGAACCATAGAGGAGGCTATTGCAGTAGTCCAGACGGGAGGTGATGAAGGCGTGGATGAGGGTTTCTGCAGCCGTGGAGGAGAGGGATGAACGGAGACGAGCAATGTTTTTCAGGTGAAAGAAGGCTGACTTTGTGATCTGTTTAGTGTATTTGTCGAAGGAGAGGGTTTGGTCAAAGATGACGCCAAGATTCCGGATGTGAGGGGAGGTGGATACTGGGATACCGTCGATGTTGAGGGCAAAGATATGGGTGGATTTTGTGAGCGTTTTTGGGCCAATGATGATTATTTCAGATTTATCACAGTTAAGTTTGAGGATCATTCATTTGTAACAAACCACACAACAATCACAATCATTTACTCATACCCTGCTCAATACACTTTCGATCCTCACACACACGGCATCATCTCATCTACCTGTTGCCCTGCTAACTTAGTGCTCCCCGTCTTCCCTTTAAACTAAGCACATACCACGTCATTATCATCCACACTAATCTACCTGCGTCCCCACTACAGGTATCATTGTCACTAACTAACCTTACCGTTACCTAAGGTCATCTCTCTAGATCCCTACACACTATATCCTAACCCTCCCGGGCTAGTTTTCACTGCCAAACCCCATAAAACTAGTGCTCCTTTGCCCCCGGTGTGAGAGATTGCAGAGTTGCCATCCCACCACATCGGGCATCTTTCACTATAAATTTTGCTCGTCCAAATTCAACAAATCAAAAATTTGCCAATCATCTGCCAATCATTCTACCAATCATCAAATTTTGCTTTGCAATTTCGGGTCCAAACCACTATCATCATCACCCGTCTACTCACCAGATCCTCTCGGTGCGCCAATTCGTTTCCAAAGCTCTGCTTCGTAAAGCCGAGCAATGAATGCGGGTTGTTTGGTGCCAGCGGCTGGATGCGTCCGGCATTCGGTGCAGGGAAGGACGCTTACCCGGGCCGAGATCCCACGCACCATCTCGGCACAGAGCCGTCCAATGGCCCGATCTCGACCTGCCGGAACGCCTCAACAAAAGGGGGTCGCCATGACGACCCTTCCTATCGGGCTGCCCGCACCGCCTAGTGGAGCACGGACGCGGCCGTTCAAAGCGCGGCCCGGCGTGGCTCCCGCACGGCGGTTCTTTCGAAACCGCCGCGGATCCCCGCGGCACGCAAAGCTGCCCGGTTCGCACCGAAGGCCCGATTCGGCTATACGTCGCTCTAACCGCTAACCCGGTTAGCGTCGATGCTCCATTCGCATGCTTACACCCCGCAGCCCGTTCCTTGCTCATACATCCAGCCATCTCCATGCTCTTCGTCATTGCATCTTCCCTGGCACACCCAGGAACACTCATTCCGCAAACAGACTTTGTCACACACCTGACCACCGCACGCCTTTGCACACACTCGTCGTTCGCACACCTCACCAACACACCTCTTCGCGCCCCTCCTCGGTCACCTCCTCTGTGACAACCACAGGTGTGCTCTCACTTGCACAGCCAATCACGTGCCTCACTACCAACTCCAGCGTGCATTCCCATACGCGCTCTACCATTCCAGGTGTGCATCCTTCCATTCCAGGTGTACATCCTCTCTCACCTGCCACAACCAACTCACGCTCCGTGTCACTCTTACTACTTTTACCACCACACTCGGTCGCGCATTCACCCTCACTCTCGACCGCGCACTCTACCCTTATGCACCCGTCCGTTACACACCTTTCTCGCGCATCCTCTTGCGCACTCTCTCCCGTTACACCCTCCGTAACACTCACCACAGGTGTGCATTCTCTCTTACTCTTGACAGCGCACTCTTTCCTTATGCACCCGTCCGTTACACACCTTTCTCGCGCATCCTCTTGCGCACTCTCTCCCGTTACACCCTCCGTAACACTCACCACAGGTGTGCATTCTCCCTTACTCTTGACAGCGCACTCTTTCCTTATGCACCCGTCCATTACACACCTTTCTCGTGCATCCTCTTGTGCACACTCTCCCGTTACACCCTCCGTAACACTCACCACAGGTGTGCATTCTCCTTTACTCTTGACAGCGCACTCTTTCCTCACACACCCCAGAGTCGGACATTCTCGCAGACCTCCTCCTTCGCACTCCGTACCTGTCGCACACTTCACCAACGGCCTCTCACAAACACTCGGATCCAAATCAACCCCCAAGCCGACTGAAGCTCCCCTCACATCATATACATTTCCACGTATATCGCCACTCACCTTGGCACCTCGTCTCCGCACCTCCTTCGCCACCTGCAAACTCTTTATTTGGTTAGCGAGCACACCATCACGATTTGAGCACCGACCTTGTACATATTCCATCACCTCCTCCTTTATCTCCCTCTTAGTTTCCCTCCGTCTTTTCTTAATTTCAATCACCCCTTCTTCCACCTCCTCTAATTTTTGCTTCACCTCTTTTATTTCCCGGTGCGTCTCCTCAATTTCGTCCTCTAAGGCTACCTTAACCGTTTCTATGTGCGTCCTCACCTCCCGGTCCTTTGTCTCCATTACTTCTGTCACCTTGTCCAACCTCGTTGTCAGTCCCTCACGTACCATCTGACATTGCCTCTTCGTTGCTATCAAGTCGTCCTTGATGTCTTTTTGTGTCGCTTTTAACCCCCCGATTATTGCAGTGTTCTTTTCCACTTGGTCCACGAGTTCCTTTTGTCCCACTGTCAGCTGTTCTACTCCCCTCGTCAGACCCTCTATGCCCCCCTGTAACCTAGCCGTATTATTCCTCACCTCTTTCTCCATACGCTTCTCACCTCGCTTTACCTCCTCGCGTACCCCCGAGACCTCCTCGCTTACACCTCGTCGTATTTCCTCCTTCATCTCCTCCATCTCTTTTGTGGATGCCGCCCTCATCTGTCCCAATTCATCCCTCTGAGCATCCAATTTACCTTCCAACCCGATTTTCACCTCCTCTATCTGGTTCCCCATCCGTTTGATTTCCCAGGCGGATTGCTCCCCTACTTCCCGCAATTTGTCGTCCATTGTATTTTCCAACCCCATTAACCCCTTCTTCACCTCTTTTATCCCATTGTCTAACCCTTCAAATTTATTGTCCAACCCCTTTAAATTGTTGTCTAACCCCTCAAATTTATTGTCCAACCCCTTTCAATTGTTGTCTAACCCCTCAAATTTAGCTTCTAGCCGCTCCCCCATTCTGTTTTCCAATCCTCCAATTTGGTTTCCCAAGTCATTCCTCAGGTCTCCACTCGTCTGGACCATGAGCGCCCTTATTTGTATCATAAAGAGGTCCAAATTCACCGGCGCCGCGGGCGCAGCTGCCCCAACCACGTGCGAAGCGCCGCCATTTTGTGCCTCTTCAAACACATGCGCGAGGGCGCCATTTTGTGCGCCTGATACTCCCTCAACCACCTCCTTATTTCTCTCCTCCATTTCTCCCCTCTGATCCTGGGTTACCCCTAACCCCTCTTCTATTTCCCCCACCTGCATCCGATCACCTTGACCAGCCATGGCACGATTAAATTTGGGATGTTATAACAAAATTTCGGCCGCTCCAAATTTTGACCAAACTTTTTTTATGTGATAAAAACTTTGGTTCAGGACCCGAATCTCACTCCCAGACACCAATTGTTACGGACCGCGGATAGGATGTTGTTTTGCCGAGCGGATGGCGCCGCGGCCCTAACAGTTACCCCGACTAACCCGATTCCTGGACGTTGACCAAAATCGCGCCACAGATATTCAATATGGAAACCTCTAAAGTGACCGAATGTAAAGAGGAAGAAGAAGACGTACAGAAGAATAACAGGATTTATTATTTACACACACTAAAGCAAAAGGAGCAGTCAAGGTTATATACAGGGAAAATGGAAAAAGCAGGTGACACAGTGAAAATACTAGCTTAACTATACAAGCTTAACTTATTCCCTGGGACAAGACAAACAAAACAAACTCATGTACACAAGAAGGATGGAATGGCAGGAATGAATGCTGGAAGGAGGAATGGGAAGGTTCAGCTGGGGCAGATGGTTCGGGTTTGATCCCGCACGGGACGTCGGGCTGGACCTCGACGGCCACCGATGCCACCGCAATCTGGTTCCCGCGGGGTAACGGGTTGAAACTGCCTGGTGGAGTCAACGCTGCTTGTGGAGCCAAAGCTGCTGGTGGAGCCAAAACTGCTGGTGGAGCCAAAACTGCTTCTCTGGCTCACCTCAGGACGCGTCTCCCTTCTTTCTCCGAGGGCTCGTCCCGACTCGTCTGCCGTCTCTATCGTCTGCTCGTGCCGCTCTGGGGACGTCGCGTGCTTTGCCAGGACTCGTCTGAGGTGGGGGCGTCTTCCGCGGGTTATATCAGCCCCACCCTTCATCCTCTTCGAACCTCCCCCAAGCGTTCTCTCTCCGCCTTCCCCAGCCAAACCCCTCGTTCTGGGTTGGTCGGCCAGGGCTGGTTCACTCCTCCCCTCTATGACGAGGTGGAGACACGCCTTTCTTCCCCGACCCGAGCACATGGTCAATGGCGGCAATTGCAGCAAACCGCCCAATTCAATCGGAAAAGTATGCAAAAAGGGGAATGCAGTTGGTAATGGAGGCTTTCAGGGAATTGAAAGGGGATCTATCTTATGTAATTCAGTGCAATGGAGTATTAAGTTAATGGAAGACAAGGCCTTACCCTAATACACATAATAAGGATATAACTACTGAACAGGGATATGTGGTGTCCTTCGTGTATGCTTTATGGAATTAGCTACGGGAACGCCCTTTGATCTTTATACAACAACAATTGCAGGAAGGAGGGTGACATTTTACCACAATTCATTACACAACAATAAATTAAAAAAACATTCTCATATCCACAACAATATATATATATATATATATATATATATATATATATATATATATATATATATATATATATACATATATATATATATATACTGTATATATATATATATATATATATATATATATATATATATATATATATATATATATATATATATGTATATATATATATATGTATATATATATATATATATGTATATATATATATATATATATATAGTTGAGGTTTTGAGATTGTACATATAACATCATTAAAGGTTAAAGGTTTGCCCCCCATAGTTAGTCCACAAGCAACACGTAGGCCCATTAGAATTAGTTATGTCATAGTATGTGTAAGAGTAGGCCATTTCCCTAGTGATATCTGCGTTGTGTGAAGAAATGAGCTGAGGTCCTTTTCATTTTGCGACCACCCTCCAATTACATCATGGGCAAACTTTATCCCGCGCCCCATTTGGCATCCCTCAAGTTTGCTACGCTTTGGCTGCCAGCAGCATTAGCTGCCCTTTGTTCGAACTAGCCAAGTGACACGAGGTAGGCCTGAAAAGAGGGAGGAGCACGAGGGTCGAGGTGTGGCCGCGCCAAGCAGCACGTTAGAGGCGGTGACGCTAAGAGCAACAGCCAACCAGGGCTCAGAGGGCATGGTGTGATAGGGCGTGGCAAGATGTGCCAAGGAAGTTCCAGAGGGTTCGCAGGGCAAGGCTATATAAGCCAGCGCACAAAGCCCTTGAACAGGACTGGCTGGAAGAGGACTTATGAGAAGGACTCGCATGCAAGTTGAGAGATGAGAAGGGATGCACAGTTCAGAGTTGAGTTACGAGTTGGGAGAGAACTGATCCGGAGCACTCGTGTGAGAACTGCATTGGGAAGACCGGCGTGCACACGACAGTTTTGAGGCATTGATTGAGCAGCGCATTGAGAAGCGCGTATTGAACTGTCCGTTTATTACATACGCAGCCCCGTGAGTGTAACTGCCAAAGCCAGCCCTACCGTTCGCCCTGTAATAATCCCGTGCATGCCAAACGACACGGGGAGAGCTCCTGCCGTCTGTTCATCTACTTCGCGGTGCGAGTTGGGGACCGGAGAGCGAGCTGCCTGGACGCCATCCCTGACCCATCAACCTGTTCGTCTGCAACCCCGTGTGAGTGTGTCTGAGTGTGACGGGCCCGTTTGTCTTGGGATAAGTTAAGACTGTTTAAGACTGCACTGTGTATTCTTCTTCTTCTTCTTCTTCTTCTTCTTATTGTACAAAGTGTAAATAAATCTGTTATTCCTTTTCTTTCCAAATTCGACCATTTCAGTGATTTCCTCCATTGGGTAAGCATGGCACGATTACGGACTGCTTGGATCGGGTTTAGTCCTTGATAACGGCTCGTGTCACGGGTTCGCTACCGCTCGACGTTTCCACCAACACCCGTGATTCGGCCAAGGCTTATTTCCTCGTTTCTGGGCGGCGCGAGTACTTAGGTATTAGTGATTAGTCCTACGACCCTACTTCGCGCTGTCCAGGAGTGACGTCATAGGTCCCGGGTCCCGTCGGCTAGTAAAAGACAAGGGGACTAATCCCCCCTTGGTAAAGGGGAAAGGCCGGCGCTGAGATCCGCAACAATATATATATATATATGGAGAATAGAATATGGAGAATAGAATATGGAGAATAGAATATGGAGAATATATATATATATATATATATATATATATATATATATATATATATATATATATATATATATATATATATATATATATATATATATATATATATATATATATATATTGTTGCGAATATGGAATTTGGCCTCCATATCCGCTTGTAAATATTCCCCTATTTTCCCCAATACTCCCCAACTATCCCCAATCCCCCATTCCCTAGTCCCATTGTCTGTAAACAACAATCAGTAGAGCCGACCTTCCCCTTTTTCCCCCATTAAATGTCGTGCCCAGGTCCACCGCATCACACGTAGACAACTTTCGGACATCTTGCTAGTTATTCTTAGTCTATGTCAGTTAAGGCCTCGTTTCCATTAATTATGACTCTTCGTTGCACCAGAATGTGATTATATGGCACCAGTAGTGAGTTTAGGACCTTTCCCATACCTCCTCCCATCTTCTTCCCCGTCTACAACAACAGAGGGGCACGGCGCTGCGCGGGGGGGAGTGTGCGTCCTCCCACCGGCTCGGTTAGCCGCCATCGACAATGCGCTCCAGACAACGCGCTCCAGACCATGCGCTCCACGGGGTTACCACAAAGGGGCTCCTTGTCAGCTCCTCGTCAAGGGCGGAGCCGGTAACCCCCCCGCACGCACCCAATGAGAAGCAACGTGCCGATTCCACGAGGCGGAGCTAACGAGCCGAGGGCGTGTCACTCCCCGCCGGATATACGCGGCCCCGCGCCGGATGTGACGTGGAGATGCGCCCCCAGCTTGAGCAGACAAGACGCCATCCGAGCGCTGCGACCTCCCCGCATCTCTAGACCGGACCGGGTCGATCCTGTCCTTGAGCCAAGAGTGCACCTTGAGCCATCGATACCCGCTTTCCTAGCCATCAAACCCCGTGTGAGTCAGCCTTTTGTCCCGTTTATCTGTCGTCTGTTGGGAATAATATAAGAGTGTGTCTAAGTGCTTGTCTTTCTATGCTGTACCTCTCGTCCCTGTAATCTGACCTTCCGCCTTAATATAACCTCCTCCGGAGGTCTTGAGAACTGAACCCTGGGTGTCGTGTCATTTGAAACCCAGCCGTGTGTCCTTTTCCTTTATTGCCTTTATTGACCTAGCGTAGCGCGATTAGTCAACCTTCGGGTATAATCGGGTAACTTGTGCAGACGTGGTCATACCAAAACCGCTCGGTAAATAACATCTAAGCCACGTCTGTAACAATTGGTGTCGAGGAGTGGAATTCGAACCCGGGACTAAATTTATTAGGCCCAAATTTGTAACAATTAGAATCGATTCGGAGCGCGTTTCCCGCGCGCTGTTAGGCCCAAACCAGGGAGGGAGAATCGATTCAGAGCGCGTTTACTGCGCTCGACGAAATTATAACGGCCGAAATTTGTTTTGTTGTATAAAAACCCGAATTTTGAAAGTCGCGCTATGGCAGACCAAGACAGCTGGGGTCCGCTAGGGGAGAGTGAGGCAGGGTCGGTCCAGGACCAAATTGAGGGACATGAGGGACAGGAGGAGAGCGAAGCAGCGAGGGTAGCAGACGCACAAAATAGCGTCGTTGTGCCCGACATTGCGGGAGCGCAAAATGGCGCCTCGCTGATCACCGCGCCCGCGACCGTGGCAGCGCCCCTGCTGGATCCGAACCTTTTTATGTTGCAAATGAGGGCCCTTATGGAACAAATGGGTGAGCAATTGGGAGACCAAATTAGAGGTTTGAAAAGCAGTATGGGACAAATGGGAAACGAAATGGGGGTAATGAGGGACGAAGCGAGGGGTACTGGTGAGAAGGTAGACAAAAATTTTGAGGGGTTAGACAATGGGATAAAAGAGGTGAGAAATGGGTTAATGGGGGTAGAAAACAGAATGGCCGCTCAAGAGAATCAAATGGAAGGGATGCAAAAGGGGTTAGAGGGGGTAGAAAATAGAATGGCTGCCCAGGAGAATCAGATAGAGGGAGTGAAAACTGGGTTAGAGGGGGTAGAAAATAGAATGGCTGCCCAGGAGAATCAGATAGAGGGAGTGAAAACTGGGTTAGAGGGGTTAGAAAACAGAATGGAAGGCAAATTGAGGGACATGAGGGACCAAGCGGAAAGGGAAGTTAACCAAATGGGGCAGCAGATAGAGGGGGTCAGAATGGGGGTAGAAACCAAACTGGATGCTCACAGGGAGGAAATGGAGCAGATGAGGGTGGCATCTGGGCAGGAGATGCAAGTGATGGGAGAGGAGATCAGAAGAGGAGTGAGTGAGGAGGTCGGAGGAGTGCGCGAGGAGGTGAGGCACTGTAAGGAGCACATGGAGAAGGAGGTGAGAAAGGGGACTGTAAAGTTACAAGGGGGCATAGAGGTCCTGACGCAGGAGGTGGAACAGCTGACGGAGGGACAAAAAGAACTAACGGACCAGGTAAAGAAGAACACAGCGGTAATAGGAGGTTTAAAAGCGACACAAAATGACCTAAAAAATGACTTGGTAGCGACGAAGAGGGAATGTCAGATGGTACGAGAGGGACTGACAACGAGGTTGGACGAGGTGGTAGAGGTAATGGAGACGAAGGACCGGCAGGTGAGGATGCACATGGAAACGGTCAAGGTAGCCTTGGAGGACGAGCTTGAGGAGACGTACCGGGGAATGAAGGAGGTGAAGCAGAAATTAGAAGAAGTGGAAGAAGGGGTGAGCGAAATTAAGAAGCGACGGAGAGAGGATAAGAAGGAGATAAAAGAGGAGATAAAAGAATTGGTCCAAAGTCTGTGTTTGGATCGTGATGATGTGCTCATTAACCGGATGAGGGATTCGCAGGTGATGGAGGAGAAGCGAAGAGGAAGAGGACCCGGTGTAAGTGGTGACCAATATGGTCGTGCGTATGATGCGCCAGGGGATTTAATAAGCTTGGGGGTCGAGATAGACCCGGGTGTTCGTGAGAGGCCGTTGGTGAAGTGTGCGACAGGTCTGGTGTGCGAAAAAGGAGGTGTGCGAGAAAGTCCGACTCTGGGGTGTGTGAGGAAAAAGTGCGTGCCAAGGAGTGAGGGTGCTGGCGAGAGTGAGTCGGTCGTAGCGCGTGTGCGAGGGGGCACATGGAAGCGCGGTGTGGTGAGTGTTACAGAGGATGTAACGGGAGAGTGTGCGCGAGAAAGGTGTGTGACGGACGGGTGCATGGGGAAAGCGCATGCTGTCAAGAGTAAGGGAGAATGCATGCCTGTGGTGAGTGTTACAGAGGGTGTAACGGGAGAGTGTGCGCGAGAAAGGTGTGTGACGGACAGGTGCATGGGGAAAGAGTGCGCTGTCAAAAGTAAAGAAGAATGCACACCTGTGGTGAGTGTTACAGAGGGTGTGACGGGAGAGTGTGCGCGAGGAAGGTGTGTGATGGACAGGTGCATGGGGAAAGAGTGCGCTGTCAAAGGCAAGGAAGAATGCACACCTGTGGTGAGTGTTACAGAGGGTGTGACGGGAGAGTGTGCGCGAGAAAGGTGTGTGACGGACAGGTGCATGGGGAAAGAGTGCGCTGTCAAGAGTAAGGGTGAGTGCGCTGTCAAGAATGGAGGTGAGAGTAGTGAGAGTGACAAGGAGAGTGAGTTGGTTGTGACAGGTGAGCGAGGATGTACACCTGGGATGGAAGGATGCACACCTGGAATGGTAGAGCGTGAGTGGGAATGCACGCTGGAGTTGGTGGTGAGGCACGTGGTTGGGTGTGCGAATGAGGGCACACCTGTGATTGTCACAGAGGAGGTGACAGAGGAGGGGGCGCGAAGCGGTGTATTGGTGAGGTGTGCGAGCAACGAATGTGTGCCAAGGTGCTCGGTGGTCAGGTGTGTGACCAAGGCTGTGAGTGGAATGGGTGTACCTGGGTGTGTAAGGAAAGGTACGAGGAGCATGGGCACGGCTGGATGTGTGAGCAAGGAACGGGCTGCGGGGTGTAAGCGTCCAGGTGAAGCATCGACGTTACACGGGTTAGAGGTTAGAGCGACTTTTAGCCGAAGCAGGCCCTCGGTGCGTGCCGGGCCTCGCTTTGAACGGCCGCGTCCAGGCTCCACTAGGCGGAGCTGGCAGCCCGATAGGAAGGGTCGTTATGGCGACCACGTTTTGTTGAGACGTGCCGGCAGGTCGAGATCGGGACATTGGATGGCTCCACGCCGAGGTGATGCGTGGGATCTCGGCCCGGGTAAGCCCCCGTCCCTGCACCGAGTGCCGGACGCATCCAGCCGCTGGCACAAAACAACCAGCATCCATTGCTTGGCTTTACGAAGCCGGGCTTTGGACAGGGATTGGCGCACCGAGAGGTATTAGTGAGTCGACTGGGTGATGAGGTTAGTGTTTTGGACCCAAAATTAGAGAAAAACAAAATTTGATGATTGGCAAAGGATTGGCAGAGTGATGATTGGTAATGGTACAGTGATTGGCAGATGATTGGCAAATTTTTAATTTGTTGAAATTTGATGTGCAAAATTGGTAGTGAGAGACCCCCGATGTGGTGGGATGGCAAATCCACCATCCCTCACAGACGTGGGGGCAAAGGAGCAATAGCTTATGGGGTTGATGGCAGTGGAAACTAGCCCGGGTGGGTTAGGTTATATTGATAGGGCCCTAGAAGATGACATTAGGTAACGTTAAGTTTAGTTAGTGACTGATACCTGTAGTGGGGACGCAGGTAGATTAGTGTGGATGATAATGACGTGGGAGCGCAATAGTTTAAAGGGACGACTGGGAAGCGCAAGTTTCAGAAGGGAGTAGTTAGCTGAGATGATGCCGTGTGTGTGAAGATTGAACAGGTGAGAATTGAACAGGTGTGATTGCACAGGTGTGCAACTGGACAGGTGTGTGGAGCAGTGGATGAGTAGTGAGTGTTGTGGATCAGCGCAAATGCGCTTGGGGAGAGAAGGGTGCAGGTGGCACCAGGTGTGAGAGCACAGGTGTGCAAGTACAGGTGTGTGGAGAGAGTTGGAGTAAGTGGTACGGAGTGGTGTGCATGGTGCGAAGGTGTGAATGGGGGAAGAGTGGACCCCTTTCACGAGTACCCGGGGCGGGTAGTGTAAGTGTTAGGTAGAGGGTATAGGTAAATTGTGGTTGGATATTGGCATTTGTGGTGCGGTTGCAGAATGGTGTTGTGAATGGGTGCATTAGTGTTGTGGAAATGGCTGGGCGTGTAGCCTGTTAGTGTGTGTAGTTGGTTGGGCACTCCACCACTGTGAGGATGTCGGCCAGGTGAGGCCGCAGGTGGGCTCTGGGAGCCGGTAGTTGTGAGTGGGTGCCTGAGGATCCCGGGTGTGGATCGGGCAGCCCAGTGCCAGAGAGGGCACCGAGTGGGGAGAGTGCCAGAGGGCCTTCCCCAGGTAGTTAGGTTAGGGTAAGGAGCAGGTAAGCTCGGAGGCAACTGCAGTGGTGGAGGTGTGCAGGTGGGTAGACCCACTGGGAGAGGTACACGCCACAGCCCAGAAATTGTGCGAGGGCACCGGGAGATGAATCGGGGGAGTGAGACCCCAAATTGAAAAGCACCACAGTCTGGCCAATGGGAATTGGTTTTTAGAACCCATAGTGTAAGAGGGCCAATGGTTTGGCCGGAGAAAGACCCCGGGTAGTGTAAAGTTGTTAAAGTCATTTAGGAAATAGTTAGGATTGATGAACCTGTCGCACCATACGCAGCCACTTACCTGTGGTGATGATGATGACTCCACACCTGTGTTTTCTTTGTTTTGTTGCAGGAAATGAAATTGCTGTGTGGATTGTGAGACGCATCACGACGTGGATGAGACATTGGAGTGATTCCATCTCTCCCTCCCTAGGAGGGACTGATGATGAATTGGTGATGGCAAATTATGATGTTGAGTTGGAGATGGCAAATTTTGATGAAAGTTGAAAATGGCAAATTTGATTGGTTAGGAGGGAGAGAAGACGAATTTGGTTTATGGGAGGAACGGGGAAGACAGTAGGGATGTTTGTTGATTTGTAAAGTAGATGTTTATGGGTAGTGTTGTGTTGTGTGGATACAGTAAGGGGTAAGGGAGGGGCCATGTAGGTTACCTGGTGGGGGGGGGGGGCGTACGATAGAAACGTACCTGTCTCACCTGGTTCCCATGTGCCCCCAGTGTGCATCATCTTGTATTGCGTGCACTTTTGCGCCCTTACCACCTTACTCACTTGTCTGCTTCTTTTGTCTCCCACCTCCGAGGATCTGGCTTTGGGGTAGAGAGAGAGGAGAGAGAGGTGCTGGCTACGCAGTTGTGGGCCTGCACTTTCGCTGCTTGCTGCTTGGATCGATACACCATATGGACCGCAATGTTTGTGGCCACCCACAATGGACCGCAGCTCTTTTGCGGCCAAGCACCACCCGTGGAAGGACCTATGGGTCAACGTGGCACCTATGCCAAACAGGTGAACCACTAACAGTTGACACCACTGAAGGCCACAATATAGAAATGGACGCGGTTGGCGCCTTTCTTTATTTTTTGAAAGAGGCAAGAAGGCCAAGTGCACCACACGAAGGCAAGACCAGCGGCAGAACATCGGCCGGCTGCGACACCACCGGTGATTTATAGACACTTTATTGGTGCACCGGATGGTGCTCACTGTGTGATGGGGTGGTGCTTGATGCTTGGAAGGGGTGCTCTGCACATTATTAAAGGCCGTAGGCCACAGAGCACTCGTGGGTTGGTGTATCGATGCTAGCATGCGTGCTCTCTCTATGCATAACATCTGCATGTGTTCCTCCAAAAACAGGTCCTGGATCGTAGTGTAAATATCAGCGTAGTCTTGTGTAAATAATGCTCCCTACCGGCTGTATGTTTAGTTTGAGAATTCTTTCCGGATTCGGTTATCCTGTGGGTGTGTTTCTGAGAGGAGAAGGGTGCAACGTCGCAGGGGGGACATATTTACTCATTTGTGAATATCTGTAAAACTGTCGCACTCAGGGTAGAGTTAATAGTAGAGGGAACGACATTGCATGCCACACTAAAGTAGGTAAAAATTTATCGGGTCGGGACGCCCCGAGGGTAGAGAAGGGTGCAATGTTGCGAATATGGAATTTGGCCTCCATATCCGCTTGTAAATATTCCCCTATTTTCCCCAATACTCCCCAACTATCCCCAATCCCCCATTCCCTAGTCCCATTGTCTGTAAACAACAATCAGTAGAGCCGACCTTCCCCTTTTTCCCCCATTAAATGTCGTGCCCAGGTCCACCGCATCACACGTAGACAACTTTCGGACATCTTGCTAGTTATTCTTAGTCTATGTCAGTTAAGGCCTCGTTTCCATTAATTATGACTCTTCGTTGCACCAGAATGTGATTATATGGCACCAGTAGTGAGTTTAGGACCTTTCCCATACCTCCTCCCATCTTCTTCCCCGTCTACAACAACAGAGGGGCACGGCGCTGCGCGGGGGGGAGTGTGCGTCCTCCCACCGGCTCGGTTAGCCGCCATCGACAATGCGCTCCAGACAACGCGCTCCAGACCATGCGCTCCACGGGGTTACCACAAAGGGGCTCCTTGTCAGCTCCTCGTCAAGGGTGGAGCCGGTAACCCCCCCGCACGCACCCAATGAGAAGCAACGTGCCGATTCCACGAGGCGGAGCTAACGAGCCGAGGGCGTGTCACTCCCCGCCGGATATACGCGGCCCCGTGCCGGATGTGACGTGGAGATGCGCCCCCAGCTTGAGCAGACAAGACGCCATCCGAGCGCTGCGACCTCCCCGCATCTCTAGACCGGACCGGGTCGACCCTGTCCTTGAGCCAAGAGTGCACCTTGAGCCATCGATACCCGCTTTCCTAGCCATCAAACCCCGTGTGAGTCAGCCTTTTGTCCCGTTTATCTGTCGTCTGTTGGGAATAATATAAGAGTGTGTCTAAGTGCTTGTCTTTCTATGCTGTACCTCTCGTCCCTGTAATCTGACCTTCCGCCTTAATATAACCTCCTCCGGAGGTCTTGAGAACTGAACCCTGGGTGTCGTGTCATTTGAAACCCAGCCGTGTGTCCTTTTCCTTTATTGCCTTTATTGACCTAGCGTAGCGCGATTAGTCAACCTTCGGGTATAATCGGGTAACTTGTGCAGACGTGGTCATACCAAAACCGCTCGGTAAATAACATCTAAGCCACGTCTGTAACAATATATATATATATATATATATATATCTATATATATCTATCTATATATATATATATATATATATATATATATATATATATATATATATATATATATATATATATATATAGATATATATATATATATACTACTGTGTTCAAAAAGTATCCGACCTTTATTTTTCGTGCGTAAAAAAAAAAACCTAGGGAGGCGTTGATTGGTGCACGTATGTAGGCGATCCTAATGCGCACGCGTGAATTTTTTCCCACCTGCAGAAGCTGTCATTCGACAGCAGACCGCCGATGAGTGAGGACATGTAAGTGAGCGCCGTCGGATTTTCGTTTTTGACAAAATGACGGAAAAACTTGAACAACGCTACTGCATCAAAGTTTGTGTAAAGCTTGGCGATTCCCAAGTGGAAACGATCCGCAAGATTCAACACCGTTCATTCCATTATGAAGGAGGATTTCAGGAGAATCTCAGCGAAGTTCGTACCAAAGCTGCTAATGATTGAGCAGAAGCAACTCCGTTTGGAGATCGCACAGGACATGCTGGAGACTGTGAACAGCGATCCCAGCTTCCTCAACACAGTGATCACTGGCGATGAGTGCTGGGTTTATGGGTACGACCCAGACACCAAATTGCAGTTTTGATGCAAGTTTGATGAAACACAAAATTTGATGCCGTAGCGTTGTTCAAGTTTTTCCGTCATTTTGTCAAAAACGAAAATCCGACGGCGCTCACTTACATGTCCTCACTCATCGGCGGTCTGCCGTCGAATGACAGCTTCTGCAGGCGGGAAAAAATTCACGCGTGCGCATTAGGATCGCCTACATACGTGCACCAATCAACGCCTCCCTAGCTTCTTTTTTTTTACGCACGAAAAATAAAGGTCGGATACTTTTTGAACACACTACGTGTATATATATATATATATATATATATATATATATATATATATATATATATATATACAGTGAAACCTTGACTTACGAGTGCACCAACTTACGAGTTTTCCGAGATACGAGCCGTCGCTCGGGCGGTTTTTTGCTTTGAGATGCGAGCCGAGATCTGAGTTACGAGCTTACGCCACCCGTCACCAGGTGGGTTCCGGACTTCTGGTCACGTGGTTATCTTGCCGTGCAAGCATCTCTGCCGTATATCGCTGCTGCTTTGTTTTCGCATTTTGGTTATTTTGGAAAATTTCTTAGTTTTAACCATGGGTCCTAAGAAATTGAGTGCCAAGGGCAGTACTGAGAAGAAGAAGAGGATGATGTGCTTGGATATAAAACACGCAATCGTCGAAAAACATGAGCGAGGTGTGCGTGTTGTCGACTTGGCGAGGCAGTACGATCGTAGTACTTCTACGATATGTACGATTTTGAAGCAGAAGGAGTCGATAAAGGCTATAACGCCAGCCAAGGGCGTTACGATTATTTCAAAGCTCCGGACCTCTGTCCATGAAGAGATGGAGAAGTTGTTGTTTGTGTGGTTGACGGAGAAGCAGCTCGCAGGAGATACCGTGACCGAGAGCATCATGTGTGAGAAGGCCCGAGACATTTACGGGGATTTGGTGCAGCAGACGGCGGGAACATCAACGGACGAGGCATCGGAAGAGTCATTCAAAGCCAGTTGGGGATGGTTTGATAATTTTAAGAAGAGGACCGGCATTCACTCCGTCGTCAGGCATGGTGAGGCAGCAAGCTCGGATGTGAAGGCAGCTGAAGATTTTATTATAACTTTTGCCGAACTGATAGAAGCCGAACGATACATCCCCCAGCAAATCTTCAACTGTGACGAGACAGGGCTCTTCTGGAAAAAGATGCCGAGGAGGACGTATATAACGGCAGAGGAGAAGAGCATGCCAGGCCACAACTTGTTCAGAGTGCCGGCGATAGCTCGCCTTCTCTTTGTGGAAAACACGGTGAGATCCTTAACATCCAACAACTAATGGGACGCAAACGGGGCGCCCAGTTTAGCGGTACACACATTGATGAATCACCCTGCCTGTGATTCACCCATGACAGGTTATAGCTGGGTCGGGATTCAAACCCAGGCTGGACAGTTTAGAGTCAAGTGTGCGTACCTCCAGTCCAGGCCATCCTGCCAACTTGTATGCTGCATACAGGTGAAATATAAAGCGCGAGATATTTTTTATATATACTGTATATTTAAAAAAAAATTGGTGTGGTTTTTGGCGGGCTGGAACGGATTAATAGCATTTCAATGCATTTTAATGGGGAAATTTAATTTGAGAAACGAGCAAATTGAGTTACGAGCTCGGTCACAGAACGAATTAAACTCGTAAGTCAAGGTTTCACTGTATATATATATATATATATATATATATATATATATATATATATATATATATATATATATATATATATACACAGACTTGGCATTTAATATGGAATATTTTTTTTGTGGGGGTCAACTTACTTTTCACGATGACTTAGAACCAAAAGTTCATTGGAATTATGTTGAAATTATTCTAGATTTTGTTAATGTGACCTTTAAAAGAAACAAAAACCACATTTGACATTTCAAAACAAATAAATTGATCCTTGAAAGTGATGTAAACTGATATCGAACTCAATTCATGGACAGTACTGTGTTAAACTTCTGTAAGTTTTCCAGAAGTATCTCTTTATTTTGCACATTAGCCAAAAAAAAATTCAACAAAAACAAATGCTAAATTATGACTGGGATTACGGACAGTAAAATTACAGTTCAGTACTTCGTGTAACCCCCACGAGCATTCAGGAGAGCACGTACACGTCGAGGCATGCTGTTCACGAGATTTGCCAAGGTTTGGACAGGAATCGCTTGCCATGCAGTGACAATGGTCTGCTGCAATTCACGCACAGAGGTAGGCTGCTGGTCCGAGTTATCGATTTGACACGTTAATTCTGCCCACAAGTTCTCTATCGGATTCATATCCGGGGACATGGCAGGCCACTCCATATGCTCTACACCATGGTCAGCAAGAAAGTGTTGGATCATGCGAGCACAATGAGGCCGTGCATTGTCATCTTGGAAGACAAAGTTTCCTCGAAAGGCTGCACGAGCAAATGGAAGCAATGTTTCTTCCAGAATGACCCTGTACTTGAGCTGGTTCAGGTTTCCATTCAGAACAACCAGGTCAGATTTGCCCCCTGCATGAAAAGCAGCCCAAACGGTCACCCCACCACCTCCAGCTTGGACTCTTGGCACTATACAATCTTCGTTGTGGGCTTCATGCACTTGTCTGCGCACTCGGACGTGGCCATCTTGACGATAGACCAGAAATCTAGACTCGTCACTGAAGGTCACGTGATTCCAGTGTCCTGGCTGCCATTGACGGTGCTCTCTGGTCCACTGCATTGGCGCTGGCTGTGTTGTCTGGTCAGGCGTGGCTTTCTCAGGGGACGCCTGGCACGATAGCCTGCTTGAACCAGTCGTTGGTTGACTAGCCTTCTGGATACAGGCACATTTGTCAGTTGCTGCCACTCAGCCCTAAGCCGATTAGCTGACTTGGTACGGCCATTGCAGACTAACCGGTGCAGCTGGCGACCATCTCTCCTTGTGGTTCTGCGTGGACGTCCTGGCCTCAGTATTGGAGTAGGGACACCCCTCTGAGCATTTCGTTTCAGGATCTTTGACACCTGACCTTGAGTGATGCCATACTGCCGAGCAATAGCATGCTGTTTCATGCCAGAATTAAGTAAAGCCACCACTCCGTGACAAACAGCATTGTCAAGTTGACGGACCATCTCCAGAGGAAGCGGCAATAACTTTTGTGGACGTGCAGCAGTTGTTTTCCACTAATACAGAACGCAACAACCCTTATATACATGATTGAGAAGCCAATCGTCAAATGGACCTGTCCTTACATTTTGTCACGCCACCTGTGATATAATCCTGTTATTGACTTCTTGCTGCGAAAGACAATCAGTGACATGGTTCTTTCAACAAAGACATCACCGAAGGGTAAAATAAACTCACCAGATTGATATACTGAGTTCAGAAAGTAAACCCAAGTCAAGAAAAAATATATATTCCATATTAAATGCCAAGTCTGTAGTTCGCTCGAGCTTCGAGCTCGAGCGAACACTTCGGACACTTCGAACACTTCGGAGCGGACACCACTCTTCGAGCTCGCTTCCGCTTCCGGTCCGGTCTGGAGAGGACGCTGGCGTTACTTGTTCGCCGCTTCTCCGACTGGGTCATTGTATATAGTCTGCTTTTCTGGTGGTCGTGGCGGCTTTTTGGCCGTTGGGTCTGCCCTCTGCTCGGTCCCGGCTCTGCTCCTGGCTCCGCCTGCCCGGCTCTTCCAGTGTTTCCTCAGGCCCACTCCCGTTGTTTGTGGCCGTTGTTTGCGGCTGTGGCTGTTTGCTGCTGCGGTCTTGGTTTGCTTGATTAGCGGCTGCGGTCGTTTGCCGCTGCAGCTTTTGCTGTCTTGATTAGCGGCTGCGGTCGTTTGCCGCTGCGGCAAGGCCTACTTGTCCTCCTCAACCTTGGCCTCTTACTCGTCCCTTCGCTCCTGCCTGGCATGGCTCGAAGGTACTCCGCCGCAAGGCTTCTTCTGCTCAATACTCACTCCACCCCATCATGCATCTCTGCAATCAAATCCCACGGACTCCTGCGACGACCCAGATACATTCATAGAGGCTCCGGTCGTAAGTTTGTTTATTTACAAACAGGTCACTTCATTCCCGTACTCTGGTCGGCTTAGAGCACTCCCACTCATCGTCCCAGCGCACCTGGTCACAGCAATGCACACGATTGCACCTCCTGTCTGCAAACCCTGGCTAAATCACCTGAGTTCATCCCCACAGTACAAAGCAACATCAAGCTCACCCTGTTCAATCCCGGTCCCTCAACAACAAAAGCCTCATCCTGAACGACTACATTCTGGTAAATAAACTGGACTTTCTCTGCCTCACTGAAACCTGGCAACAAAATCGACTTCCGTTTCCGGTCTTGCTGGCGACGGTTCGTTTTTTCGCAGGTCTCCACGCTCTCCATCGAAATCGAAGTTAAGTCATTGTTCCAATTTGTATTTTCGTTATAACTGTATTTCTTTTATGGTGTATGTACGTATATTGTCCCGTCAAAGATTTTCGGTGCAAATCTTTCATACCTGTATTGAAAATCGCGTTAATTCGTGTCGTCTCGAGGTCTTGTACAGTGTACACTGTACAACCTTGAGGCTTTGTTTTTCTCTCAGCGCCTGTCGTTTGTGATCCAATAACTTTCGTTCTCTGTTTTCGCAGTCTTTCCACCCCAAAGCCTACTTCCTTATGTAAATCTCAACTCAAAAAAACCAAAAAAAAAGACTACCTTCTCTGTGCTCATTCGTTTATTCATTCTTATTCGTTCGTTCGTTCTTCGACCACGTGTTTCTCCCCCATTTCCCCAGATAGATTGTCAAATTTCAATTCGTTATTTTATCGTCCATGTGATATTGTTTGATTATAGTTAGTTTTGGTTTGAATTTCCTGTAACTCGTAATTAATTAATCGTTTTCTGCTCATCGTGTGTGGCCTTGTAGTTGTACTTGTAGTTGTACCCCCGTCGGTGTTTTGTTAACTTAAGTGTGTTTTGCTTGGCTCTTGGTTTTTTCCCTTCTACCCCGAACATAATACTGTCTAACGTTCTAAATCCCCACCCCCCCCCCCCCCCCCCCAAAAAAAAAACAAAAAAAAACAAAAACATTTATTTTATTTTCTCCACGTGTACTGTTGTCTCATCCTGTATTTTCTGTCCAGGTGTGCTGTTCGCCCCACCCCCATTATCTCCTTGCCATCCACCGTTTGCCTTGTTCACGTGACTCGTGGTGGTCCCTCTCGGCTCTCCCCCCGTTGGTATTTTTGTGCATATAAGATTGTTCATAGTTCTGTTTAAATATTTTTAAATATGTTTAACCTTTCCCCTTCTGTTTTTTATTCAGTGGTATATTACAACACGCTGTTTTTCTTCCTATTTAAAAGGCTTTTCTCAATTTCCTCTCCAACTCATTCCACTTCAAAAAAAAGAAATTCAATATCTTATACGTCTCCCTCACTACATGGTCTAAATTCACATTCATTCCATCCCTCCTCCATCATCCTGAACCGGATTGCTAACTTGAAAATCACAACAAACCCAATTTGTTATCAATGTTCGTCTTTCATTAATCATCCATTTTCTAAACTCCCCTCTTGCCCCTCCCATCCAAATCCCCCCCCCTTGCACCTACACTCCGAAACTTCCCCCTTGCCCCACCACTCTTAAACTCCCCCCTTGCCCCTCCACTCCTGAACTCCCCCCTTGCCCTTCCCCTCCTAAACTTCCCCTTTGCCCCTCCCCTCCTAATCCCCCCCCTTGCCCCTCCACTCCTGATCTCCCCCCTTTCCCCTTCCCTCCAAAACTCCCCCCTTGCCCCTCCCCTCCTAAACTCCCCCCTCACTCCTCCCCTTCAAAACTCCCCCCCAATCCCTCCCATTCAATTCTCCCCCCATACCATTCCTCTCCAATTCTCTCTCCTCCCCCCTCCTCCTCCAAGCTGCCTCCTCCCCACTTCGTCTCCCTTCTATCTCATACCTCCACCCCCCCAAACCTTCTACTTTCCTCTGCCCCCCCTCAAACAACCCCTCACTGTGCCGCATCCCTTCACCAGCAAACCTTTCATCCTCCTCATCCTTCCCTTTCTTGGAACTCTTCTGCAACATCTGAAACACTATCAACTGCTCTCCCTACCTCCCCCTCTCATCCTTCATCTTACCCTACTCCTCCCCTCCCCTGTCCTGTACCCGATGCTCCCCCTCTCTCTTCATTAACGGTATGGACCTCAAACATCCGGGGCCTTCGCTCAAACCTGACTGATCTCTCCATACAGGTTGCTTCTGACAATCCAGACTTGATCTGCTTAACAGAGACTTTCCTCCTTCAAGATGTCTCTGATTCCTTAATATCTCTTCCTGGTTACTCCCTCCTCCGGTATGATAGACCTGAGCCTCGGCCTGGTGGTGGGGTGGCTATCTTTGTCAAAAACTCTCTTCCTCACTCTCCTTGCACTGCTCTCCTTCCTCCTCACCCGCAGGAGTACCTCTGGTTACGGCTTCCTCTCCGCTCCCACCTTTTGTTCATATGTGTTCTGTACCGTCCCCCAAACAGTGATGACTCCATCTACATTTCAATGTCTGACAACATGGACCAACTTCTATCTACCCATCCCAACTCTCTCTTCCTCATATGTGGTGACTTCAACTGTCATCATGCCACCTGGTTGGGTGTGGGTTCCTCTCTCACTAGTCATGGCACCTCAGCAAAGGACTTCTGTGACTCACTGGGATTGACACAATCTGTCAATTTCCCGACCCGGATCTCAGCCAATGGAGTATCTTCTCTTCTAGACTTGGTTATGACAAACTTCCCTGCTAATGTCTGCTGCTCTTCTTCTGCTCCAATCGGTTCTTCTGATCATGTGCTTGTCAAAGTGGACATCTCTCTGGCCATTCTCAGAGAGCCTCCTCAGCGTCGACGAGTCTGGCATTTCACTCAGGCCGACTGGGACGGTCTTCAAGCAGCCATCAATCGTCTGGATTGGTCTCCCATCTCCACTGCCTCTGACATCAATTCTTCCTGGGAATTCTTCCAAAGCAAACTGATCTCTCTCATGCACAGATTTATCCCATCTCGCCTTCAATTGTCTTACCCTTCCTCCCGTCCATGGTACACTGAATCTTGTGGTGAGGCAGTTGCCCTGAAACAACTTGCCTTTGCCTCTTGGAAGGCTAATCCAACTGAAGGAAATCTCAGTTCCTTCCACCAAGCTCGGAACAAGTGTGTGTCTACCCTCAGGAGTGCCAGGAAGCACTATCTCTCCTCACTCAAGAATGAACTCTCAAACCTGTCTCCTTCCTCCAAATCCTGGTGGCGTCTGGTCAAATCCGTTTCTGGTGTTTGTTCCCCCTCCATCCCCTCCCTTACCTCAAATGGCCACACAGTTGACATCGCACGTGACAAAGCCGAATGCCTCAACTCTGTGTTCGCCTCGAAATCCTTAGTCCCAAACCCATCTCTCTCTGTTCCCACCTTTCCCAGTCGAACCCAACTGCTCCTGGACTCTGTGTCCTTCTCTCCTGACAAGGTGGAGGAGTTTTTGTCAAACCTCGACTCTGATTCTGCAACTGGACCAGACGGCATCAGCCCACGGGTCCTAAAATCCTGCTCTGCCGCTCTATCTCACCCTCTCTCTGTTCTTTTCACCCTATCTTTTGCTCAAGGTCATCTGCCAGCATCCTGGAAATCAGCTAACATTACCGCTTTACACAAAAAAGGTGCAAAAACAGATCCTTGCAACTACAGACCAATCAGCCTGCTCCCAATTATCAGCAAAGTCATGGAATCCATCATTGCTTCGGATATGAAATCTTTCCTCTTCTCCAATGGCTTGATCTCTGATCATCAATTTGGTTTCAGACCAGGTCACTCTACTCTGGACATGCTGCTTCTGCTGTCTCAACAATGGATGGAGGTCCTCAATGCCAAACAGGAAATCAGAGCTGTCTCCCTTGACATATCAAGGGCCTTTGATACGGTCTGGCACCCAGCTCTGCTCACCAAACTCTCCTCCTATGGTATCCATGGAAATCTCCATGCATGGCTTGCGGACTTCCTCTCTGGTCGTAGTCAACGTGTGGCCCTGAATGGATTTCTCTCATCTCCCCTTCCTGTTCAGGCTGGAGTTCCCCAAGGAAGTGTGCTGGGCCCTGTGCTTTTTCTGGTCTTTATCAATGATCTCTCTGACACTCTGGAAAATCCTCTCTATCTCTTTGCTGATGACTCCACTCTCTGCCGCTCCATTCCTCTTCCCTCAGATCGGCAGTCTGCAGCCTCCTCACTCTCTGAAGACCTGGACAAAATCACAGACTGGTCAAACAAGTGGAACATGTCTTTCAATCCTGCCAAATCTCACTCTCTTACTATGTCTCTCCGAAAAGATCGACTGGACAACCCTCCCATCTACTTTCTCAACAATCCTCTCCAGGAAGTTCTGTCACTCAAGCTTTTGGGTCTCACTATCTGCCATGATCTTTCTTGGGAAAACCACATTTCCAAGCTGGCCTCCAAAGCCAGTCGCCGACTGGGCATCCTCCGTCGTGCGAAGTCCTTCCTCGGCACACCTGAGCTCCTCACCACATACAAGGCTTTCATCCGCAGCTCAATGGAATACTGTTCTCCCCTATGGGCTGGTGCTCCTGCCTCACACCTGGCTCGGCTTCACGCTGTTGAATCCAAAGCTTTCAAAATCATTGGAATCTCCCGCGATGAAGCTATCTCTGAGGGCCTTTCACTCACTCACCGCAGGCAGGTAGGTGGTCTTTCTGTCTTCTACCGACTCCTCTCCGGCCTTGCTCCCCCAGCTCTCTCTGTGCTCTGTCCCCCAAATATTCCTACAGGTCACACAAGATCTGCCAGCAACCCTCTGATGGTTAAACTGCCGAAATCTCGGCTCTCTGCTCACCTTCACTCTTTCATTCCTCTTTTCTCCCGCCTGTGGAACAAACTCCCACACTCCCTTCAATCCCTCTCCTCCCTCCAGGTCTTTAAAACAGCTGTTCACCACCATCTCTTATCTTCCCCCATCCATAACCTTGATCTTTTCTACCCCCACTAATTCACCCCAGATCCACCTTGTTTGAAATTCCAACTTATTTCCTGGAAATCCTGGCAGTGTCCATATGTTTATACCTCTCCCACCCCCCCCCCCTTCACATGCCTCCCCCCCCCTTCACATGCCTCCCCCCCTTCACATGCCTCCCCCCCTTCACATGCCTCCCCCCCAAAGCCCTCTCCCTCCCACAGATCTCTCCATGTCTCCATGTCTCTCGGTCCCTGCTCTCAAATGTTGTGTTTGTGTCCTTCCCCCTCTCTCCCCATCTTGTCTACCGCTCCCGATGTTATTTGTTTTATGTGTCTGTTTGTCTTTCTGTGTGATTAATGTTCGCTCTTTCACGAGCCTCGATCTTGTATACAAAAAAAAAAAAAAAAAAAAAAAAAAAAAAAAAAACCTCTGGACTACTTCTCACTCAACCTCACTACACCCAATGGATATTCTTACATCAATAAACCACGCTCGGAGGGCCGAGGTGGTGGAATTGCCGTAATTCACCGACAGGACATCAAAACCAGCCTCATCTCCATCTCATCTGCTCCATCATTTGAACACCTGGCTTTTAAACTCTCTGGTCACACACAGTCAGTCATGGCTGTCGTCTACCGCCCTCCCAAACCACACCCATCATTCCTGTCTGACTTCTCCTACTTTCTGACCCAGCTCTGTTCCCTCTCCCCCTCAATCCTCCTCCTCGGTGATTTCAATATCCACATGGACTCCACTGACTCCACAATAACCACTGACGTCACTGATTTACTCACTCTGCTTTAACCTCACTCAACATGTCAACTTTCCTACCCATAACCGTGGGCACATTCTGGACCTTGTATGCTCTACTGGATTAATTTTGCACCATCTCTCTGGCTCCGACCTCACCGTCTCTGACCACTTAGCCATCACTATGACCATCAACATCCCCACCCCAGAACCAAGGCATTATCGCACTATCAATTTCCGTAATCTAAACGCATTTTCTTGTCCTCCTCAACCTTGGCCTCTTACTCGTCCCTTCGCTCCTGCCTGGCATGGCTCTAAGGTACTCCGCCGCAAGGCTTCTTCTGCTCAATACTC
Organism: Myxine glutinosa; assembly: GCF_964187855.1. Classification (NCBI taxonomy): domain Eukaryota; kingdom Metazoa; phylum Chordata; class Myxini; order Myxiniformes; family Myxinidae; genus Myxine; species Myxine glutinosa. The sequence goes on along the minus strand of NC_136269.1, from coordinate 106,740,806 downwards.
ACTCCACCCCATCATGCATCTCTGCAATCAAATCCCACGGACTCCTGCGACGACCCAGATACATTCATAGAGGCTCCGGCTCCACCCTCTCTGAAAAATGTCGACTTCTCCCTTCGTTGACCTCCACACCCCTTCTGACCTCACTGACTACTACAACCACACTCTCTCCTCCTGCCTTGACCAGCTTGCGCCCGTGAAAACCAAAACAGTTTCTTTCACCCATTCTGCTCCCTGGTTTACCCCTGAACTCCGCCTGATGAAAACTCGTGCTCGCCAACTTGAAAGACTCCGTAATAAAACAGGTCTCACAATTCACTCCCAAGCCTACTACAAGGACCACCTACAACACTACAAAGATGCCCTCTCCCGCGCCCGCTCCGCCTACTACTCTCAAATTATCCACTCTGGCTCTGGAAACCCAAAAGCACTCTTCTCTACAATAAACAAACTCCTCAGCCCCCTGGACACCACTACCCAGTCATTCACAGTAGACAACTGCATCTCCTTCCTTTCATTCTTCCAAAGCAAAATTGACAACATCTACAGCAGCTTAACCACCACCGCACCTGCTCCCCCTCAAACCACCTGCCCCCCCCTTATCCTGCCAAACCCCTGTCTCAGTTCTCCACAGTCTCCCCTACTGACCTCTCTGAACTCCTCATAGGAATGAAAACTGCCACCTGCACTCTTGACCCCATCCCCTCCAGCTTTGTCAAGGCCTCCCTTTCTGCTCTATCTCCACTTATCACTGCAACAATAAACTCCTCCCTGTCTACAGGCATCGTCCCACCATCCCTCAAAATTGCTGCTGTTACCCCCATTCTGAAAAAACCTGGACTCAACCCTGACACCCTAAACAACTTCAGACCCATCTCCAACCTACCCTTTCTGTCAAAAGTTTTGGAACGTGCTGTAGCCACTCAACTTAAACATCACCTCTCTGCCAATAACCTGTATGAAACATTCCAATCCGGATTCCGCTCCAACCACAGTACTGAAACTGCTCTTCTCAAAATCACCAACGACCTTCTCCTCTCCTCTGACGTTGGCAACCTCAACATTCTCATCCTCCTCGACCTCAACACCGCCTTTGACACCATCAATCACACCATCCTCCTCACCCGACTTGAAACCACCTTTAACATTACCGGCACTGCCCTCTCTTGGATCAAATCATACCTCTCCGACAGATGCCAGTTCATCTCCATCAATAACTGCAAATCCCCCACTGCTCCCCTCCCCCAAGGTGTCCCCCAAGGTTCAGTTCTTGGCCTCCTCCTCTTCATCCTGTACCTGTCCCCCCTTGGTCACTTAATCCGCCGTCATGGTCTCCAATTCCACTGCTTCGCCGATGACATCCAGCTTTTCATCTCCACCAAGTCCATCTCCACTGCCACCCACTCTATCCTGACAAACTGCATCACTGAAATAAAATCCTGGCTTCAAATCAACTTCCTCAAACTTAAGTATGATAAATCTGAAATAATCATCATTGGCCCAAAAACGCTCACCAAATCCACCCATAACTTTGCCCTCAACATCGACGGTTTCCCAGTATCCACCTCCCCTCATATCCAGAATCTTGGCATCATCTTTGACCAAACCCTCTCCTTCGACAAATACACTAAACAGATCACAAAGACAGCCTTCTTTCACCTGAAAAACATCGCCCGTCTCCGTCCATCCCTCTCCTCCACGGCTGCAGAAACCCTCACCCACGCCTTCATCACCTCCCGTCTGGACTTCTGCAACAGCCTCCTCTTTGGTTCACCCTCAATAATCATCAATAAACTCCAATACATTCAGAACTCCGCTGCCCGTCTACTCACCCATTGCCGGACCCGTGACCACATCACCCCCGTCCTTTACAAGCTTCACTGGCTCCCCATCTCCCAGAGAATCCAGTACAAAATCCTCCTGTTGACTTACAAAGCCCTCCATAACCTGGCCCCATCCTACCTGGCTGACCTCCTCTCCAGACACACTCCCACCCGCAACCACCGCTCTGCTGGTACCAACCTCCTAACCTCCTGACACCCACCCCCCCCCCCCCCCCCCCCCCATGCGGACCAAATTCAGATCCTGGGGGGACAGGGCCTTCTCCATCGCTGCTCCCACCCTCTGGAACTCACTACCTCACGCCAGAGACTCCTCCTCACTCACCACATTCAAAACATCACTCAAGACCCACCTGTTCAACACTGCATTCAACATTTTTCCACAGCATTTAACCCCTGACTATCTCTTCTCCTTCTCCTTCTCCTTCCTTTTGCTTTGATTATTTACCTGTTGATTTTTGCCTTTTTGCACTTGTTTTTTTGTACTCTGTCAAAGCGTCTTTTGGCTTCTTGAAAAGCGCTATATAAAATAAATGTATTATATATATATATATATATATATATATATATATATTCCAATATTCCGCGTCCCATGGGGGTGCATTTTCCAAAACCACAACAATATCTATAAACAGTGTGTGTATATATCTATAAACCCCCATCTATAAACAGTGTGTATATGTGTGTGTGTATGTGTATATATATATATATATATATATATATACAGTATATATATATATACAGTATATATATATATATATATATATATACAGTATATATATATATATATATACAGTATATATATGTAGGGAGCTGTAATGCCCCTCCCCCTTTGTATATCCATGCTGCTTTACTAATTACCAAGTGTAACCAATTATATGTTCTGTTTTGACTGACTGTTGTACTCTTTTATGATACTGAGTTCTTTCTTGTGCCTTGAGGATGTGTAATGTCCTAATAAGGAGTTCTTTTCCTTTGAGCTCTGGTTTGTGTGGGCACAATCTCTAGTTCCCCTTCCCCGGCCTTGGAGGCTACTGTTATCTCTCTGCCTCCCTCTATGACTTTACCAATATCCTGCAAGTTGACAGTTTTATGAGTGTCCACTCCCTTTGTACTTTCCCAAGCAAGCTTTCTATACAGAAAGTTGTAAACATGTTGCCACATAATGCTGACCATCTCCTTATCTGAGCTAACCCAAGACTGGCCTTGGATGAACTTCCTTTAATTAACTGAACAACAGGATGGGACTATGGTGGGAGGGCCGATGAGCCCATTCTGTCTCTGTATCTTGTGAGCTAACTCCACCCCTGATTTTCCTTATATAAAGCAATGTTAATTGAATTATTTCAGAGCATCTTGTTGTACTGTTGGTCATTCCTTGTGAGTTTCAATACAACTTTGCTGTCCTCAAGCTTGTGTACTCGAGTTCCAATAAATATATCCGTTGCTCCTTTCTTCTGAGTCTTCTGAGTCCCAAGTCCTAAGTCCCGACCCGACAACTGGTGGCAGCGGTGGGATCAGTCTGTGCAGTCCGGGACGCGGTCCCAGGCAAGTGAGTGGTGAGAGACCAGCTGGCAATTGATCCGGGTCAGGTGAGCTGTGGTTTTCTTTTGTTTTTCCCTTTTAGCCTGGGGGTCAGTCCAAATTGTAACCCACTCTCTCTTGCTCGGTTGCCGTTTGTTCCGTTCCCTGCTCAGACCTGATCCTCGAACCTAAATTTAATTACGGACCGCTTGGGTCCCGGAGCAACTGACTGTTTATGGACTCGTCAGGGTAACGTTACGTAAGGGAAAGTGCCCCACGTTGGGCGCCTGTGGGTAAGGAGTAATAGATCTCTGGGTTATGAGGGTAAGGAAGGGGCGGCGTCCTGATCCGAGGCCTACCCGGGAGACTTTGGAATTATAAGGAAGTTAGAAGTATTACACGGGCGTAGGACGCCAGGAAAGTGCAGTAAGGGTAGGATAGACGGCTGAGTAGGCGGGCGATCCTCTCAGGAGAGTAGGTAGCGCGGCCGTACCACGCGAGGCGGGCGAACCTCACGGGTACAAGGCTGCGAGCCTCTCAGAGTTAGGTAGACGGCTGTAACGCGAGGCGGGAGATCCTCACGAGTACAAGGCTACGTCGGTAAACTAAGGTTTCTTAGGATGGGTAACAGTATGGGTAATAAGACAGTAAAGGCAGGTGAACCGCTTAGACATACTCCAGCATTTTTTATGTATCGGAGGCATGGCTATGATGCTGTGAGACCAGGGAAGTCATGGGTTGCGCTGACGAAGGATTTAGGAGAACCGTGGCCCGAAGGAGGGTCTTTTGCGCTGGAAAAATTGGACGTGTTGTATGAGACATTAGACAAGTTTGAACAGACCACGAAACACTTCCCGCCGGACTACTGGAAAGTCTTTGGCTGGTGGAAGGAAGAAGCGATGAAGCGACACGCAAAGTCGAAACAGGCCAGCTTGGCTGGTGAGGTAACAAAACTCAAGGGTCTGAGGAAACAGGCAAATAAAGAGCAGGATGAAGCGCTTAAGGAAATAGAAAAGCAGGCCAACGCGCGACTGATGTCGCTCGTTGAAAACCCAGCCCCCGCGGTAGGGGAGGCAGTGACCAATCTACCCTCCCCAGCCCCAGACCTAAGCTCTGCCCCGGGGTTTCAGGCACCACCTATCCTTTCTGCGCCCCCGCCACCACCTCCCTATAACCCCGCTACCATCGCGCCCCAGACACCCCAGAACCACCCGAGTCAGGGAAGACCGTTTGCACAACTTGGGGCTAACGGAATAGATGACGGGACTGACATCGCAGGGTTCCCGCCACCGATAGGACCGGATGGGTTATACCCCTCACTGGTAGGTTGTAAGGGGAAAAGGACCTCACAAACTACCCCATTGGAATGTCAGGAAATAGAGGGAAGGAAAACATTGTGCCCCGTACAAGTTATCGGAGTTGACGCAGCAGGTCATGGGGTTCGGGAAAGAGTACCATGGAAAGAATCCTCTTTAACTGTAATGCGGGCAAGGATTCAACATTTGCTTATTGAGGATCCACGGCAGATAGTGCCGACCATGTCGAATTGGGTTTTGGATGGCGAGTGCGACTATCGAGACATAACCCATATGGGAGTGTCCGTGCTCCCACCCAAGGTATGGGAAAGGGCTAGACAAAGAGCACACTGGCCGGTGGCAGACCCAAGGGCGGGTGCAAACCCCCTGATAACACAAGCGCAATGGGATGCTCTAAAGGTCCTGCTGCTAGAGTCTATTGAGCAGGCGCTGTTGCCAGCAGGAGGTCCGGATTGGGGAAAAATCGGGGCCATAAAACAAAAGGCAGGAGAACCAATTGGAGAGTACCGAGAAAGGTTGGAAAAGGCCATTGCGCGCTGGGGAGGACTGGGTCCGATGCAGCTGGGAGGGCTACCCCAACCATTGGTAAATCAATATCTAATCGAGGGGCTTCGGCCGGTATTAAAGAAACAGGTACAGTCCGTCCTTTTCGGCTGGAAGGGAATGACAACCAACGAATTATGCGACAAACTGGAACAATGCCCGGGCTCCTCCCTAGAGGAGAAGAAGGATATTAAGGAGGAAATATTGCAAATGTTTGTCCAGGAGAAACGGGCTCAATTTAATCAAGGTAAAAGGGGGGATCAGAGTCAGAACTACCTACGCGAACAGTGCCAGAAGTGGGGGCCTGTCCGGGGTTATGAGGACCTTGGGAGGAGCGGTTTGCCTTTCTATAGGGGCCAATTCCCGAACGGAGAGTGGATCCACCGCGAAGGTAACCTCTGTGAAGGTTGTACTGCTGAGGACTTAGGACTAATTAATATGGACGAAATAAAACAGCAATGGACAATACCACCCCCTCTTCCCCCTCCTCCTCAAAACCCTCAAACTTGGACTGTGCAAGGGCCCCCTCCCCAAAATTGGTATCCACCAAGACCCCTTCTCCAAACCCCTGGACCACCCCCCAATAGTGGGATGCAGAACGGACCAAGGGGGAACTGGGCCCCGCCTCGGGGCCCGCCGCAGTGGCAACCAGTGAACCAGTCACATTGGGGGCCGCCAGAACGCCGGCAGGGCGGAAGGGGCGCTGTAGAGGGACGACCTATGCCCTCCGCACCACCGGTTCCGCAGGAACCGTGTCATTATTGCAAGCAGATGGGACACTGGATACGTGATTGCCCAAAGGCTCGTAAGGGGTTTCAGCCCCAATACAATAGAGGGGCCTATTGACGGGACGCTGGCGAGTCGCCCAAGGAGTGTCCTCTCTTGACCGTGACACCGGCAGAGGAACCAACCTTGGTGTTGGACGTGGAGGGAAGACAATTAGAATTTCTCGTAGATACGGGTGCGACTCGCAGCACAATTAACAAGGGGCAATTGCCCTCTTTGCGCCCTACGGCCAGGAACGTTCAAATACTGGGTGTTTCGGGTTTACCCCAAGCACTTCCTATTTCGGAGGAAGTGCGAGTAACATGCGGCCCGCTGGAGGCTAAACATGCTTTCTTGATGACCACTACCGCCCCGACGAATTTGTTGGGACGGGATCTATTGTGCCGCTTGGGCTGTCAAATCTCATGTACCGAGGAGGGAGTTTTCGTAGACGTCGCGGAATCTAAACGCGACTTGGTAATGACGGCATTGTCTCGGCCCGGCCCCACCGTGTATTGGTGGCGCATGGATGAAGGGGCTCTGGCTACCTGGACGCATATCATAGATAATGTGTGCTTGGACAGTGCGGTCCTGCGAGATTGGCTACAACTGCACCAAATTTCGATAAAAACCTTAAAGGATAATCCACCCCATTGCACTGCGTACTATGATGCAACGGGCGACGACGAGAATTATCGAGAAAAGGTTAAGGAAAAGCTGGGCGAGCGCACGCCTCTACACTTATCACGGATATGGATCGGCCGTGAGGGAATAGGAATCGAGGCAGTCTTAACCTCGAGTCAGCGTGCGTTGACCCAATACCCCGAAGGAGCGGCCGCCCATGTTACCCTCACTACTGCCAAGGGGTGGCCGCCGGAAAGTGTAGGTTGGATGGTGGGGAGGTTACGAGAAGTCCCCTTACAAGGTTATCAGAGTAAGAGAGGCCGCTGGACTTTGAAACGGCTCCAAAATGGCGAAGGGTTCTCAATTGACTTCAAGACACAACGGAGGGATGGAGTGTTCGAAGCAACAGAGTTGCCTCCTAAGGGCACCTATGCCATGAGGGCAGTGCTGACGGACCCGGGTGAGTCAGATTACCTCCTAGCGGAGGTGCCAGACAATTTATGGCCAAAGAGTGACGGTGAGGTTGGACGGATGCGAGACGCCAAACCTCTAGTGATAGCAGTGCAGCCGGGGATGCGCTTGCCAAATGTAAAACAGTATAAGCTACGACCTGAGGCCGACGTAGGCATAGCACCAGTAATTCAATCCCTAGTGGAACAGAAAATTATTGTGGAAACTAACAGCCCATGTAATACCCCAATTTTGCCAGTGAAAAAGCCGTCAAAGGACAAATGGAGGTTTGTACAGGATTTAAGGGAGGTGAACAAGGTGATACAGGGCATACACCCACTAGTTCCAAACGGAGAAACCCTCATGATGTCAATTCCGCCGGACGCAACATACTTTACGGTCATCGACCTTTGTTCTGCGTTTTCCTCTGTGCCCATCGCACCTGAGTCACAATACTTGTTCGCTTTCACCCATAGGGGGCGCCAGTATACTTGGACAGTACTACCTCAGGGGTTTTCAGATAGCCCCACTCTGTTTTCCCGGGCGCTGCACCGCGACCTGGCGGATGTGGAATTGAAGGGAGGGTCAGTGTTGCTGCAATACGTTGACGATTTGTTGATTTGCTCCCCTTCAAAGGAGGCGTGCGAAATGGATTCCTTGGCCCTATTAAAGGCCTTGGCGGCCAAAGGCCACAAAGTAGGCAGACCAAAACTTCAGTTTGTGCGGCAGGTTGTAACTTACTTGGGACACGCCATTTCGCACGGAAAACGAGAATTGGATGCTGGACGAGTGACCGCTATTATGGAGCTGCCTCGCCCTCGCTCGCAACGGCAAATGCTGCGCTTCCTAGGTATGACGGGATATTGCCGCACTTGGATACTTGATTTTGCGCTGCTGGCTAAGCCACTATACGAGGCAACCAAATCAACCGCCTCGATCGAATTGGTATGGACGGATGAATTGAGGCGATGTTTTGACGGGCTGAAAAAGGCGCTGGTTACGGCACCGTCATTAGGACTCCCGGATTATGCGAAACCATTTACCCTTTACACTCACGCCGTGGGAGGTTTCGCCCAGTCAGTTTTGACACAGACCCATGGGGATAAGGAGCGGCCGGTAGCCTACTTTAGTAAAAAGTTAGACCCGGTCGAACAAGGGTTTCCGGTGTGCTTGCAAGCCGTGGCAGCGGCCAGGTACGCAGTAGAAAGAACAGCGGACATCGTTATGGGACACCCAGTAACGCTACGGGTACCACATTGCGTCACTTCGCTGTTGTTACAGCGAAGCACACAGCATTTGTCTAACACTAGATTAATGCAATACGAATCCGCACTGATCACTGCAGCCAACATCACGATCGAACGTTGCACGACACTCAACCCAGCCTCACTGATGCCCACCCCAGAGGAGGGCGAACCTCATGTGTGCACCGACATTGTGCAGCTAGTCTCCACGGTGCGATCGGATTTAAAGGACAACCCCTTAGAATATCCCGACTGTACATATTATGTCGATGGATCAGCTAGGCGCGCATGGGACGGGTCCCTGTTGTCCGGGTACGCCGTGTGCTCGGATAGCGAAACGGTAGAGAGCGGGCGTCTTCCACCTACATTTTCCGCACAGCAGGCGGAGCTGTGCGCCTTGACCAGAGCGTGCAGCTTGGCGGAAGGCCTTGCCGTCAACATTTACACAGATTCGGCCTACGCTCACGGCGTAGTCCACGATAAAGGAGCCATCTGGAAGATGAGAGGTTTTCTCACATCTGCCGGTTCAGTGATAAAGAATGACGCGTTGGTAGAAGGGCTCCTCCGAAGCATTTTACTTCCCCGCGCTATCGCGGTAATTAAGTGTCGTGGCCACCAAAGGGCGGACACTGACGTTGCCCGGGGCAATGCAAGGGCGGACGAGGCGGCAGGAAAGGCCGCCAACCAACAGATAGACCGCAACATGCCGATGGTGACACGAGCACAGAAGACAGCCGCACAGATCGCTGACATACCGACTGCGGGACCACCCGCCACACCTACTAAAGACGATATCATAAATTTGCAGAACGCTGCAACGACGGCCGAACACGAGGACTGGCTCAAGCGAGGGGCGCTACGCCCCGGGCCAGGAGAAATATGGACCCTTGACGGGAAACCCATAGCACCCCAGGCTTTACTGCCTTGGCTGGCACGCATGGCTCATCAGAATGGTCATGTGTGCCAGAGGGGGGTGATGGGTCAGATAAACTACACTTGGACAGCGCCAGGACTGTCACGGATTGTATCCGAAGTGTGCCGATCGTGCGTGGTCTGCCAGCAACACAATAGAGGGGCGCCGCCGAAACATGCACATGATGGGGGACGGCCCCCGCCTAGTGGGCCGTTCGCAACTATTGAGTTCGATTTTACAGAATTGGAACCAAGCATGTCGTTTCGCTATGTGTTGGTGATCGTAGATACGTTCACCAAATGGGTCGAAGCATACCCATGCGTCAAGTCCGATGCTCCGACAGTAGTGAAGCGCCTCGTGCGGGATTTTATGTGCAGATTTGGCATTCCCCAGATAATTTCGTCAGATCAAGGAGGCCATTTCACGACGCAGGTGGTTAAGGGCATCCTGAAGGCGTTGGGCGTTAAACAATCCTTCCATTGCGTCTACCACCCACAGTCCTCAGGACTTGTGGAACGAACGAACAAGACTTTAAAGAATAAACTAGCGAAACTTTGCGCAGACACAGGCTTGAGGTGGCCAGAGGCTCTTCCGCTTGCATTGATGAGCATTCGTTCCACCCCGGGTCGCACTACGGGCCTTTCCCCCCACGAAATATTAATGGGACGACCTATGAGCTTGCCCGTTTCAGCACCAACAGACATGTCCACCCTTGCTTTGCCAGTAATGGATGACATGCTTTTGAGATTTTGCATAGGCTTGTCCAATGTGGCACGCAGCATTCATGCTCGAGTACGAGAGGCGCTGCCTGAACCAATAGGCCACGCCATCCACAACTTCCAGGCCGGCGACTGGGTGCTTGTAAAGCACTTCACCCGCAAGGCTGCTTTGGAGCCACGGTGGAAGGGACCATTCCAGGTGCTACTGGTCACACCGACGGCAGTCTTCTGCGAGGGTAAACCTTCGTGGATCCACGCCACCCATTGTAAGTTGTCCATTCCCGCACCACAAGTCACACAAGACACCGCACCCCTCACTGCTGAAGACACCGCACCTCACACTGCTGAAGACAATGCATCGTCTAAGGCACCACAGTCTCCTAAGGGCGGCGATGACGGTCATGATGATGGGAATTCTGGGTAGCTGCCTCAAACCCCCTGCCGGAGATAGGCTCTTGAACTTTGAGCTACTGAGAAAGGACCTCCCCAAGTACCCAGGACCCGACAACTATTCAGCATTTCCCCTCCATCCCGTCAAGTATATAACGGCTCGCTGGGGAGACAAAATAGCGGTGAATTGCTGTAACCTGGAAACAAGCTTTAAGTGGTTATCTGTAAGATGGGCGGAAGCTATAGTGGTACACAATAATACACCACAGGCACGCATGACAAGAACACGCCTAGTCCTGACTAAGGTTAGGAAAGTGGAAAATGGAACATATGGGAACATAAGTAGCCGTTATGCCCCAGGATATCGATGGGGCAAGGGCATTGAGAATACTACCCTTATGTTGCATTATACCCCCATTGGTCCGGATACAACAATGATACTTGAATGTGGAATATGGCCCCCTCGCACGACAATCCCAAATGGAACTGCATCTTACCTTCGACCTAGTTGCGCCGCTTACGTCATTAAAACCCCGCCTGCCCAGGAAGTAAGAAAGAAGCCAGAGGAGAACACATACTGGAAGGTCGCACAGCACATGGCCACATTACAGAATAGGACACGGTGTTGGATGTGTATGCACCTTCCCCGCACCAGCACAACAGGAATACCAATGGTAGCGTTACCCCTATCACTCAATGATTTGTGCTCAAAGCCTCTAGACACCAAATGCCTTAGTACGACCCTGACAAGCCAAGGTTCTGACGGAACCGCGTGTAAACGAGTTTTCCAGTACTCGCCCCCCATCCAACCCCGACATTTTGAGGAACGTCCGGCGCCGGTTTGGGTTAAGCCGGCTAGGGGGGCCCTCTGCTTAGAAGGAAAGGGCCAAATAACGGTAGGCAAATCTGTGTGTAGAGATACCCTCCTCGCGGACCCTAGGGAAGGGAAACACATGCTGTTAGTAAATGTTACAAGTTCGCCCTTACATAATCTCACACACCTCCAGTTGGCATGGAAAGGGGTAAACGGAACAAACACTATCGCAGACCTTCGCACTTGCATGACCACTCATCTAGTGGCTCCACACGGAACCATGTTTGTATGCGGGAACAAAGCTTACCCGTATTTACCTGATAATTGGGGAGGAATCTGCTATTTAGGATCAGTTTTCCCAGAAATGGAAATGCGACAACACTTGCATAATACTCCTGCACTCATAAGGACCCCGCGAAGCACCTATTGGAACAACGACGGCACCACCACCTTACATGGCGCTGATTGGGAGAAGGCCGTTAGTTTCTTTTTCCCATGGGCTGGGACGGTCATGAGTAGTTACCGCATTGACAAAATTGCGTTAATCTTAGAAACTGTGGCCAACGCCACCGCTACAGCACACGACGAAATGTTGGACACAGTTGTCCACCTGCGTACAATGGTTATGCAAAATAGGGTTGCTTTAGATATGCTATTGGCAGAACGAGGAGGGGTATGTGGGATAATTGAGGGTAAATGTTGCACTTTTATTCCTGACCCCTCACAGGGTGTCAGTGCTGCTATTATAAAGTTAAGGGAAAGCGCTCATACATTGACAAGGGATCGAATGGATCGGGAAGCCTCCCACCAGTGGCTTACCGACTGGTTCAAAGGGTGGACAGGCACGATTGTAAAGTGGGTACTAACCGCCTTGGCAATAGTCCTTGGAATCGTGGTTTGTTGTGTGATAATCAAGGCTTTAGTCCTTGCGTGTGTGAGAAAGTTTTCCACAGGATGGACGCTGAAGACGACAACAGAAAAGGCCATGGTGATGCTCGAAAAGCTGACCGCGGGTCCGGATGACACACTGGCCGTCGACGTGACTGCAGACTGCGGATCCTGGAACGACGACCCGAACGAGCCACTGGGCCGCGACAATGAGATCTCCGCTTCCGAAGATTGTTCTTCCATTGTTGATATTACCGATAATGATGTCGAGTACACTTATGCGGACCTCGAAGCATTTCAGGCTACCAGGAGGCCGTTTAAACTGGGCCCCAACACGTCGCATGAAGAAATCGACGATTTCCTGAAGGACTCCTCTCGTTTCTTCACGATGTGCCAGGCCGTGACTATGACTATTGGTGGCCGTCGACGCCGCAGGCCTACGCCACCTGAGAATAATGTTACTGAGGATGTTACTAACGATGATGTGGGCCACTTGCAAGGGTCCCCGACTGATGTTTATATTTCAATGCAGGCTTTGCCTCCCCATGTTTCACGAGCTCACCTCTATGTCTCACAAGCCCACAGTGAGTCAAACGCCACTGACCCAGTCCGGGATTTGGACCCAGCTGT